>NC_029787.2:126484906-126487982 GCF_000816755.2 Arachis ipaensis
CTAACTATCTAACTATAAATTTTTAAATAAAATTTTTGGTTGAACGAATTAAAAAAATACCATAAAAATCCAAAAAAAATAAATAATAGTGGGCTAGAGGTATTGACCATAATAAATGTAGAAAAGTAATAATATAAGAGTGAGATAGAATCATAGAAATAATGATGCATAGTTTATAGACGATTTTGCCCAAATTGGAGCCTTGATCGTTCCTCCCTGCTTCCCCGCACTCTATAAATCTCCTCTCACACCTTTCCTCCCTCATCAGCTTCTCACACACACTACCATCACCATGGTGGGTTGGATTCCCATCCTCTTCCTTCATCTTCTATATTCATCTTTTTCCCCCTCTCTCTCAAACACTTTCTCCTCTCATCCCATAATTATATAATTATTATAACATTGAAAGAGTTTTAGCAGTTGATTTCAATCATAACAGTTAAAATTACCAAAAAAATCAAATTTTTGATAAACTTAAAACTTTTTCTTTAATATTATTATTATAATAACTAGCGGCTCAACAGATACTAAAACAAGCATATATTATTATTGCAGGAATTGGAAGATCAGCAAGTAAGCAGAAGATGGGAAGGGTATGTGGATTGGAGGAACAAGCCGGCTCTGAGAGGCCGTCATGGTGGCATGCTTGCCGCCTCCTTTGTTCTTGGTCCGTCTCAAATTAAATCTCATAACTTTTTTTTTTTTTTTTTAAAATAATAATAATATAGTATATAGTATTTTTGGCACTGATTGAGATGGTTATATCATGTGCATATGTATGAAAAGTGGTGGAGGTGATGGAGAACCTGGCGTTTTTGGCAAATGCAAGCAATATTGTTTTGTATATGACCAAGTTCATGCACTTCTCGCTTTCCAAATCCGCTACCAACGTCACCAATTTCATGGGAACGGCCTTCCTCCTCGCCCTCGTCGGAGGATTCTTCTCCGACGCCTTCTTCACCACTTATCACGTCTACCTCGTTAGCGCACTCATCGAATTCCTGGTATCAATTCTTTTTTATTCTTATTCTTTTTATTTCTCACTCTTTTTTTTTTATATATATTAGTAATTTCAATTTTTTTACCTTCATTACCAAGCTAAAATTGATGCTGCCTGCTATACCCTAAATTTTCTCTTTTTAGTGTTCGAATAATAAAAATTTATAATTTTAATTTTGATTTACAAAAGTGTCATGAAAATTATGTGTGTGTATATATATATTCGAATTTTTTAAGGAACAAGGATCCTAGCTCCTTCAAATCCATGATGTGTTTGAACTTTGAAGTAAGGAGAATGAGAGTCAATTTTGTGCAAGTTGCAAACACAAGTTGCAAAGTGGGGTTGCATCAAAACTGTGCAACCAAATCCCCATCATAGAATTGAAACATCAAACAAATCATATATATGCTTTTTTTTTTTTTTTGAAAAGATAATAAATAAAACACAACAAATATATATGTCCTGTCCATCCTCTCCTTTTGATTCTCTACATCACTTTTTGGTGCATTTGGGTGGCTCCCTCCAACTTAGGGTCATAGATATATAAAACCTCATGAAATCCATGAGTGAACGCTCCCACTAACTAATAATAAGATCCTATGGACCAAGTCAAGAATCAGTGTATTTCTTTCTTCTCATTCGCTAGCTTCTTCTCTTCAGCCACCAAATGGGAAAAGAAATAAACCTAACAAAAATAAAAGCCATGTTGTTGATGTAAGGGGTGACTTTAATTTCTCTCTCTTCACATTAGTACAATGTTAGCCTTGGACTTGGATTGTAACTCCCTAAAGAAGTGTGTGTGAGAGCTATTACTAGTGGGGGCCAACATATGCATATATAGTTATATAGTTATATATATATATATATACATATACTATTTTTCACATTTCTTGTGTGGCCACCGTCTAATAACAAAAGAATCAACATGGCTGGTTGGGGACGCCATTACTAATCCTTGCGTAATTGGAGTATATGAGACAACATAATAGTAATGAAATAAAGTAGGCTGAATTTTTCATTTTTTTCCTTTTTAGTTGAATTTTGTTGTGTTGTTTGTTTTAGGAAAAATAGTAGGTATATATATATCCTCAACTGATGAATGCTACATGACAAAAATTTATTATTTTTTATTCATATTTAACTACAAAAATATTTTTATACTAAATTCTAAACTTTAAATTTTTAATAGTATAAAAAGTAAAATATTGACTTAAAATATTAATTAATACTAATAAAAAATATTAACTCCTTGACATTTCTTTTCTCAATTTTCAGTTGCATTTATTCACGAATTAATTTTTATATTTTAAATGATTTTCAATTTTGGTTCTACCAACAAAATAACTGATGAAAAATATTGACGTGTCACAAATGGTGCTAACATGCATGGTATACACTTGGATTTGACAGGGATAGTGTTTGCCAACAATCTTTTTCGGTAATTTGATAGCGTGGAGTTAAATTAAAAATAATTTAAAACATGATAGAACAAATTGAGAAAACTAAAAGGTAAGCGGGAAGATTTAAAAATGAGTAAAATTTAAGGATAAAAAGTGTATTTTAGCTATATATTATTTTATAATATCTTGAATCAATTAATTTGTTTGGATAATAATTTATATAAAAATTTTTTGTTAATAATATGTTCAAAATTAATTAATTTTTTTTTTTTTTACAATTTGCGCCTCTTTTTCGTATAATATTTCTTTCTGTTGGGATTTGAAGAAAAAGTCAGAAAGAGGAATTTATTGGGAAACTAATTCAAGAATTAAAAAATGGATATCAATGTTCAATACTTTAAAAATTAAAAAGCATTCATAACTTCTAATAACTAGCTAGCTAGTAATAATTAAAAATATATGTTATAGTTCTTTTATTCTAATTGAGACGTATATGTTCTTAAATAATTAATAGCCCTTTTTGTTAAGGTTTATATGGCCTTAATAGTTTATTAATATATACTGATTGTATTATTTTTTACCCTCTGTATTTTTTTTGACGAAAATTATAACAATAAAATTTTTGTTATCCATTAAAAAGGAGTTAATTTTGATAATATAAAATATTTTATTATCA
>NC_029787.2:126488487-126495497 GCF_000816755.2 Arachis ipaensis
AATAATTTATTATTATATTAGTATTAAAATATCTAAAGCCCAAAAACAATACTACAATAATGTTAATCAACAGAATGACCAAAAAAAAAAGTCATTGACTAACTAAATTCTAGCACTTCATTTACGGGAATTGTGCTCATTTGCGGAAAATAATTAGTTATGAGTTTTCAAGGTGTTGGTTGCATATAGTTTGAACACAAAAATAGTCAACCATCATTTACACACCAAGAACACCATCATCAATAATTCACTTTCACCACTTAATTATATGAATGAACATAGTTTGATAGAAGCTTCTTTATTCTACACCTTTTTCTTTGTTGAGTTACATCTTACGTGCATAGTATTAATATAAAGAGAGGTGAGAAATAGTTATACGTTATTATCATCATTGAATTGGCATATATAGTTTCCCATTGGTACATATATCACAAGTCAAATACAGATCTCTTTAGCTATAATTTGTGCTGCGCCTAACACTTTAACACGTGTGGTCCCTATCATCATGATCATTATATGATGATATTTTTTAGGAGTATTCATGATTATAAAATTCATATACAATTATCTTTATATAAAATTAATAGTTACACATTTGCATATAAGTCTTCACTATTCATCGTATATAGCTACATGAAATGAAACTCCAGTCTTATTAATGAAACATGATTCTCTGTCAAATCTTCATGAACTTATGGTTTCGCTCTATGGCAGTATGGTAGGTTCAGCTAGCAATTAAATATGGCAATGTTTCGCACATAGTTTTGTCAAAAGAAGTTTTCATGAAACCACGTACGTACTTGATTGCCTTTATAAATTGATACACATTATCATCACCAGTTGCAATCACGAATTTAGACACTATATATATGAGGATATACCTTACTCAAAACGGCAACATACATATACATGTGCATGTATATCATACGTCGCATTTAAAGATTGTGTTAATTGTTAAGACAAATATATAAGTATATAACCCTACTTGAAGAGAAAAAAGTATACAGCCAAAAATATAATTTTGTCCTATTAAGTGAAATTAACGATATGAATTAAATAATGTCATTCTGTCATGTCATGAATTATGTTACAAATTAATGTATTTATTCATGAGTCTTTTTAGGTTTCTTAAAGCATTTTTTTAATAATAAATGTTACTCAACTAATTTCATATTTTGTGTTATTGTTTTTTATTCTATTCATTTGAATATGTCTACTGATTCAATGAATTATTATTCCATGCAATATAGCTGATAAACGATAATATAGACAAGTATATTCTATCAGCCTCTTATTATTAAAGTCTATAATTTTACTAATCAACGGTATATCGGAATCTAAGTAGTCCTTGTCTGTACTACAGTCCAGGGGATTTAGCTGGGGATCAATTAACACGTGGATTTGGGACCCTCCTTTTGTGATATCGTGTTAATTAATTATCCACTGAACCTGACCTTTCATAAAATAGTACCATAATTTTGATATTTTGGCAACGTTGTTATTAGGTATGTATGTTAGTAGAGACAAGGGTTCTCAATTCTCATTATGTGATTTGATCACTCCTTGGGCTAACTTTCATTTCTTGACCTAACGTGGTGGGAACTAAGAGTAAGAAAAAAAGGCATGTGTCACTAATGTTATTAAGACAGAAAAACATCTATTTTAATTGGTTTGTAGTGGTACCAGCCACTAGATATTTTAATTTGTTTTGTTGCAGTTTTTAGAGTTCCCTACCAAATATAGAGAAATGCTTTTGTTTTTTCCCCTTATTAGAAAAACGTTAAGAACAGGACTTCAGGTAGATGTGTTTTAAAGCTAAAGTTATTTTCTTAATTACTTGAATGGTAAGTAAGCTTATCTCAAGTAGAAAAAAGTCTACACTAGCAGATGCAACTATAGTTTTTCTATTTGACTTAATCAATTTTTTAATAATAAGATTCAAGTTTTGATGATAAAGATAACAACTTACTTTTTCCTATAATCATTCTCTCCAATCATTGTGACAATTTGTAGAATAAAGGATTTTGGAATTTATGCAGGGACTGGTTGTGCTCACCATACAAGCTCGAGTGCCGTCACTACAGCCATGCGGCGGCGCCACCCCATGTGAGGAAGTTACCGGGGCAAAAGCAGCAATGTTCTTTGTTGGACTCTACCTAGTGGCACTTGGTGTTGGAGGGATAAAAGGGTCATTGCCAGCACATGGGGCTGAGCAATTTGATGAGAGTACCCCATCTGGGAGGAAGCAGAGATCAACCTTCTTCAACTACTTTGTGTTCTGTTTATCATGTGGGGCCCTTGTGGCAGTTACTTTTGTAGTGTGGGTTGAGGACAACAAAGGTTGGAAATGGGGGTTTGGAATATCTACCATAACCATTTTTCTGTCTATCCCTGTCTTCTTGTCTGGTTCTCCTACTTATAGGAACAAGATCCCTCTTGGAAGTCCTCTTACTACCATTTTGAAGGTAATCAATCATATAAGCATCATAGAAATGGACAATGTCTTAGGCATCATCATGTGATTGAATAGTATATTAACAGAATTAAAACAAAATATAGAATCGGTAAAGAAAAAAAATGTGAGTATGTTTTAATATACTAGTCCTATAATGTCCCATATTAATGTTCTATATTGACATTCAATGAAGAGGTATTCTATAAATTTCTAACTCTAATCTTTGATTTGAGCAGGTTTTGATTGCCGCCTCAGTTAGTAGCTGCATCCTCAAGGATTCAAGCAATGCTATTGTGAACATGGCTTCAAGTCCTTCAAATCCACTCCCAGGGAATAACATTGAACACGAAGATGCTGCAAAAGCAAGCAACAAGGAAACTGAGGATGAAGCCACATCAAACACACTCAAATTCCTCAACAGTGCAGCTCAGAACAAAGCAATCCACTCATCAATCCAATGCACAGTGCAGCAAGTAGAAGATGTCAAAATAGTACTCAAAATGCTTCCAATATTTGCATGCACCATTATGCTTAATTGCTGCCTTGCTCAGCTAAACACATTCTCCATTGAGCAAGCTTCGACGATGAACACAAAGCTTGGTTCCCTAAATATTCCTCCGGCATCATTACCGGTTTTCCCAGTGATCTTTATCATGATCCTAGCACCAATTTATGACCACATAATAATCCCATTTGCAAGGAAAGCTACCAAGACAGAGATGGGAGTAACACACCTCCAAAGAGTAGGAATTGGATTAGTACTCTCCATAATTGCAATGGCAGTGGCAGCAATTGTTGAAGTGAAAAGGAAAAATGTGGCAACAAATTCAGGCCTAACAGATGATGCAACAAAGCGATTACCAATAACATTCTTTTGGATTGCATTTCAGTACTTATTCCTTGGTTCTGCAGATCTTTTCACCTTGGCGGGTTTATTGGAATTCTTCTTCACAGAAGCACCAATTAAGATGAGATCATTGGCCACATCACTATCTTGGGCATCTTTGGCTATGGGGTACTACTTGAGTTCAGTGATCGTTTCAATAGTTAATGGTATCACTGGTAGCTCATCACATAAACCATGGCTTTCTGGGGCAAACCTTAATCACTATCATCTAGAGAGGTTCTATTGGCTTATGTGTGTGCTGAGTGGGTTGAACTTCCTTCATTTCCTGTTTTGGGCTATTAAGTACAAGTACAGAGGGAGAGGGATTTCTAGTGAATGAAAAATAACAAATGGGGACTTTTCACAAATGGTTAATGTGCATTTTTCAATGCCATGAATCAAAGTGAAAACTGTGAAGCCATTCTAGGCTGTAATTGTATATACAAGTAATATATCTTAAAATATAATAGAGGGGAGAGGAATGAGGAAAGGAATCAAATGGATGTATTACATCACGTAATGTAATCAACATGTCCCTTGAATTATGAATAGTGCGAGAGCAAATGATTCACATGCGAATGTTCTTTCGTATTGAAGCGAAGTTAGGCCCATGCCTAACCATTTCAAAACGGCAAAAGGTAACTGAAGATATTTATCGTTGCAAAATAACCAAACCTTCTACGCCAGGGTAACACGTTCATGTTACATATAATGTGTTGGCAATACACTTTAGTGACCAAGAGCATGATTAGGATAGAAATAAATGTGATGTCTTAAATTGATTGAATTAAGATTAGTGACCGTATTTGATGGTAGATATAGATAAAAAAATAAATACAACATGAATTGATTGAATATTGTTCGCTGTTTGGTGTTGAAAATGAAAAGAAAAAAAAAGTAGTTCAACGAGGCAAAAAAAAAAAGTTGAAATCAATCCGAATAGTGCATTAAAATTAAATTATAAAAAATAATATTTTAATATTTTTGTTTTCTGTCTCTCGACTAGAAGTCAAAAAACTCAAAATTGTAAATAAAAAAGTACTTACTAAACAATTTATAGTAAAAAATATATTACCCTATCAAATCCGGGGATGTAGCTCAGATGGTAGAGCGCTCGCTTAGCATGCGAGAGGTACGGGGATCGATACCCCGCATCTCCAATTTTACATTTTTCATTTTTTCCCGTTTCGAATGTTTTTTTTTGTTATAAAACTTTTCATCGAGGTCCAGCCCAAACCATGACTGGCCCAGAAGTTTTCGGCCTGTCAACGAAGGAGACACACAGAAAGAGCCACGAAACGCTGCGTTCCAGTGCATTGAGGTTTAAGGAAAATTCTTTTGCACTGTGCCGTTTTACACCTCACCAGAAAATTCAGATCGAGATTTACGACAGAGTTAAGAGAGAGAAAGGGAGAGAATAGAGATAGAGAGAGAGAAAGAGCGAGAGAGCTTTCAGTAGATCGCTCTCTCCGATTGTACTCTGAAGCCGCAACTGCAACTGCAACTGTGATCGATCACTCACTCCTCTTCTGTTTGAAGGTAACTAACTCATTCTCTTCCTCCAACCTCAGATCCTTCCCATTTCCTTCACTTCTTACTCACTTAATTTCAATTTTCACGATCGCTGATTCATTTTGTTTCCATTTTTCTTCGTTTATGTTAAATTTGTCGCCGCTTACTTCAGCTGACGTATATATCTTTCATTTATGTCGTTGTTTTCGTTAGAATTTGGCATCGTCCAACCAAACAGTGTCTTCTCTTACCTTGCTTATTATGTGCTTCTATTACTAATTTTTCACCGTAGTTTAATTCAGTTTCTTTTCATTTGATTGAATTATTAGCTTTTATAGCATTATTGAAAGTCGCTACTAGTAGCTAATGAGTGAACTCAAAGGGAAAATTTATATTTATTTGATTAATTCACAATGCTACTAAGGATCAATATCTGGTGTTTACGTTTAGGATGATCTTTTGATGTGGAAATTCAGCATTCTGATAATAGAAGTACAATTCAGGGAAGTTTTTAGTTGCCACGAACCAAGGAAAAACCCTTGCTAGACATGGTGCATTGTATATTTATGTGCAAAATCTGGAGATGATTATAATGTCAAGTTATATGTCGGTTTTGGATTTGTCCTTATCAACATTAGTATTTTAAATTTGCAGATAAAGTTGGTGGCACCATGAATTTCTTGATGCGGTCTACTTCACATGTGCATGTGGAGCGGACACCAATTCCAGAGTCGCCTCAGGCGGATACTCCCCAGACTACTTCTGGGACTTCTTCGGAGACTCTTGATTCTGAGGATCCATATTCACGGTTGTCCACAATTGAAGAGTTTGATGGAGAGATTGATGGTGAAAATGGCAATGTGTCTGGTAACGGTTCAAGAAAGGACATGCCAATTCTAGCTAAGCACGTGGATGTTTCTGAAGAAGAAGGATGGATTGCCATTCCATGCAGTATGTCTCCAACAGCAATACTCTTTTACTTCTTGATCTTAAATTAGCAACTGAGGTTTGAACATGGTTACAGTTTCTTGATCCAGATCCAAGCTTAGCAATCGTGTTGAGTACCATTCTATAGTGTGTTAGTTTTGTTGGCTATATAGACATGCTCATAACATACATATGAAATTAATAAAACTATAACTGCAGCTGGATTAGTATATTAAATTTAAAGTGGTAGAATTAATTGAACATTTTATTTTAGCTTCCACAATATGTGATGTTATGGCCATTTGTAATATAATATGGCCAATTCTCAATTATTTCTTTTTATTTATTTATTTATTTATTATGTCTTTTTGTAGAGGAACTTCCTAAAAGCTGGAATGACGTGTCGGATATACAGTCCCTGCACTCTCTTGATCGTTCATTTCTTTTTCCTGGTAGGATATGTTCATTCTATATATTCATGAATCTCAGTTTTGGTTTCATGTGTGATTCAGTTTGCTGGACTCGTGGAAAGTTGACTGACCTTACTTTCTACTTGTAATTCAGGGGAGCAAGTTCAAATCGTGGCATGTTTGTCTGCATGTAAGCATGATACAGAGATTATCACTCCATTTAAAGTTGCTGCAATGATGAGTAAGAATGGCATAGGTCACAGCCCCGAGAAACAAAATGGAAACATTGAGGACAGAAGTAATTCAGGATCTGGAGAAGGGCAAATCAGTTCCAGTAGTCAAGAGCAGAAAGAGGAAAGCCTGTCGAAACCAAAGGCTGATCACCCGGCAGATGTTTCTGCTGGTGAATCCCTTTTAAGGATGGAGGTTCACAAAAGGCAAACTGCATTGTTGTTGCAAAGATTTGAGAATTCTCACTTCTTTGTAAGGATATCGGAGTATGATGAACCATTATGGTCCAAACGAAGTTCATCAGAAAAGTCCAGCTCCTCTGAATTCGATGATCTGAAGGCCTCAACAATTGGAGTTAGAGAGACTGCAAAAGACTCGTCTTCTATTAGTGCTATTATTGATAGAGGAAATTTTGATGCAAATATTTCTGGTGGTGTGGCAAGAAATTCTGTCAAGTGTTTTGCTCTCCCTAACGGAGACATAGTGGTATGTGCCATAAAACTTCAGAAATTATCGTCATGAATTTTTCTTGATTTAGATTTAGCAATAACAGACATGGATTTCTTCTTTTTCCCAAATAAGTGTGGGA
>NC_029787.2:126495636-126509868 GCF_000816755.2 Arachis ipaensis
ATCTGCACTCTATACAACTTGGCAATCTTGTTGTTACAATATACAATCATTAAGACATATACTATGTGTTGTTCGGCTTGTTGAAAGCCACAATCATAGTTTGGAGAAAAGTTTTTTTACTTCTATGCCCAAACAATTTGGTTTGGGATTCAAATACACTTTTTTTTTTGGTTTTAGTCTATGAATAGCTTTTTAAGGAAATGAGATATGGCATTGAATTTGTTTGCTCATTCTGTTTGTAAAACTTATGAAGAGTTTTAACTTTTAATACAAATGTATTAGTGTTTCTATACAACAACAACAACAACAACAACAACAAAGCTTTATCCCACTATGTGGGGTCGGCTACATGGATCATGACATGGTATTAGTGTTACTGTATTTGAATAAAATTGTGCTGAGGCATTGTATGCTAATGAAGCAAAGAAACTGACACAGAAACATATCCAGTTGATCAGAAAATGCTTCCTTGCAACCTAATATTATATTTTTAGCATTCAATACCAAAAATTTCCCTAATTATGCATGGGCACCCCCATTGACTTAGATTACTGATCTGATTCTATTTTCCTGTTTGGAAGGATCCAGGTTCTTTTACAGGTGAATGTGGGTGTTAATTTTCTTAGAGACCCTTGTATAGAAATCCTTCAATATGAAAAGTACCAGGATAATGTATTGTCTCCACAGAACCAGGGCAGTTCAGTTAACATGAGTCAGGATCAGTGTGGTGAACTATTGATGTGGTTACTTCCATTAGATAACACTCTCTCCTCCCCTTCTCGACCATTATCTCCTACTAAGTTACCTTCAAGTACAGGAACTGGAAGCGCTTCTCACAGACACCATTATTCTGCTTCCGCTGGGTCTCAGTCATTCTTTGCCCATTTCAGAAGTTACTCCATGTCATCATTACCCCAAAATACTAGTATTCCACCTGTTGCTCCTGTTAAGGCAGCTAGTTCTAAGCCAGCCTTTGACATGGAGGATTGGGATCAGATCTCATTTCAGAAGTTAAGGAGAAAAAATGATGTTGAAGAACTTTTATCTTTTCGAGGAGTCTCATTAGAGCGAGAAAGATTTTCTGTTTGCTGTGGATTAGAAGGTATTTATACGCCCGGAAGAAGGTGGAGAAGGAAACTTGAAATAATACAACCTGTGGAGATTCATTCTTTTGCTGCCGACTGCAATACAGATGATCTTTTGTGCGTTCAGATAAAGGTTCGAACTGTCGTGTCAATGGACCAAATTTTTTGGAATCTCTCTCTCTCTCTCTCTCTCTCTCTCTCTCTCTCTCTCTCTAATGAACGTTGCCATACTTTGTAGTACTGCAAATTGAGTTTGGTTTTTCTATTTTTTGGTATTAATTTTAAGTTCTTCTGCAGAATGTTGCTCCAGCTGATGCTCCAGATATTGTGATATTTATAGATGCCATAACAATTGTTTTTGATGAGGCTACCAAAAGTGGACTACCATCATCATTACCAATTTCATGTATTGAAGCTGGACATGATCATTCTTTACCAAATTTAGCCCTCAGGTTGTTGTTCATATTGCATGTCTTGATGTTTCTATTGGTGGTAATCTGATCTCACACTGCATATTGCTGTTTGAATATGCTTGTGCTCGAGAATCACTACCCTGGTAAAGAGTGGGAATTGATTAATTGTGATGGCGTGCAAACTATATTATATCTTTGGATTCAACATTAGTCAAGGAAGCAAAATCATTGACATGCAAGGCCCTAAACTTTGTACCAGAAAGGGATGAAATTTTCTTTAGTTCCATATAATAATACTGCTTAAATAATCACTAGCACACCCCACCACCACCTCCACCATAATAAAAATTCTCATCAGTTAATTTCTGTCACTGTCTATTAGCTGATAATGCCATGGGACTATGCATGCCTTATTATTACATGGTAATAATGAAGGGAAGAGAGTAAACATGGTTGGTGACTTTCAGAGTTTGGTTGATGTAGGTAGCTCTAATCTTCAATAATTCTTATTAGGAATCTTTAATTACAGGAGAGGGGAAGAGCATTCTTTTATTCTTAAACCTGCAACTTGGAAGAATCTTAAGATGCAGGATGAAACAAATTCTCAATTGTCAAAGTCACATTCTGGAAACTCGGCATCATCATTAAATTCTTCACCTCAGAGTCTTGACCGAAGGAAGGCTGCTTTGAATGATGATCAATATGCAATTGTGGTATCATGTCGATGTAATTATACAGGTACATCTTTTACCTACGGTTTGTTGTCATGTTTTTTAATGAATAGTAAGATGTTAAGCAGTTGTTTTTGTTATGGTTTTGTGCTTAATACAGCTTCACAATTATTCTTCAAGCAACCAACCAGTTGGCGACCACGTACATCAAGGGATATACTGATCTCTGTTGCATCTGAGATGTCAGGAGAGTCTCCTGGACCTTATGCAAGAAATTCCCCACTTCCTGTGCAGGTCAACATATGTTTTTAACTATAGATTGTCTTAATTTGGGGCTGTACATTGGAGCCTATATTTATTTTGCTTTTATATTTTCCTAGTGATGCTACAATTGAATTTACCTAATTGCCTTTTATCATCAGGTCTTGACTCTTCAAGCTTCAAATTTTACATCTGAAGATTTAACTTTGACGGTGCTTGCTCCAGCCTCATTTACTTCACCACCTTCAGTGGTCTCACTGAATTCACCCACTAGTTCAATGAGTCCATTTGTTGGTTTTACTGAGTTTCTGGGAAGGGTGAATGTTGAAAGGCATACTAGTGTTACCCAAGGACAGAGCTTCAGTCCTCTTGTAAAAGAAAATGAGAAACAAAGCAATCATGGTGCACCTCAGTCATCTTCAATGAATGATGTCATTCCTAGTTCTGGTCTGAGTTGTACACATTTATGGCTGCAGAGTAGAGTTCCACTTGGGTAATAAACCAGGCCTCTTTGTTAATTCTGTGAACTCCTTAAAATTAAAGCTGATTTATTTTACAATGTGTTTGGCTGCATCAGTTGTGTACCGTCTCAATCCACAGCAACTATTAAGCTTGAGCTACTTCCATTGACTGATGGCATAATCACGCTTGACTCATTGCAAATTAATGTCAAAGAAAAAGGTATGGATAACCAAACTTTTGGATGGTGCTTTTTCTCTCTTAACTGCATGCTTTGTGCTCTACCTAAAGAAATATTAGGTCAATACTTGTTTATGAGACAATGGAACAATGAATCGGTGCCTAAAATTCTGTTTTCTTCTCTGCTTGACGTATGGTTATTTTGAAGAATCACACACGGTTATGGGTGTAGCAAAAAGAGTTGGAATTTTACAGACAGCAGTTTTTAGTCGAGATGTTACAGCCTTGTTTTGCCTTCACCTAGCTTTGGCAAACCTTCCCCCCCATGTGCTCATTTGGTGTCATTTTATTCTAGGTCATTTATGTACCAATTGATCACTGTTTCTATTTGTCTGAGAATCATAAGCACTTTTACTACCGGGTATGGTTTGTTTTGTGCATTCGGCGTCATTCCTGAGTGGGATAAAGTTTTAAAGCGATGCAAATAGTGGCAATCATGATTCTGCTTATGCATCTATGATATTGCTCAAGTTCTTATAGGCTCACATTGTAATCTCCACAGGTGTTGCCTATATCCCTGAGCACTCACTGAAGATAAATGCAACTTCCAGCATTTCCAAGGGCATTATTTAAGAGAGGCTTACGGTTGGTTGAATATCATTGTACAATTTATTGAGTACCTTTGCAGTAAATAGAGATGGTTGCTTACCCGGATTTCAGAATTGCTCTGCCCACACACAGTCGTGGCACCAAGGTATCGTTGGATAGGGTAGCAGTGTGGTTATTGGCATGTCCATTTGTTTCAGAAATAGAGCTTCACTTTTTATTGTATTTTAAAACCACGAGCTTAACATAGATTATTGTTACATACCCCTTTACGGGGAAGAATGTAATCTTTATAGATAAATCTATTTTTTTGTGAAGATGTACGTATTTGGTCTTTTGAGAGTTGAAAGCAATGAGCAGTGAGTGTGTTTCAATTGGTCTTCAGTGAGAGCCTTGTACCCATGAATTGCTTCCTACTCTTTTTAGCCATTTAATGTACATTATTGACGTGATTACATTTGCATCCGAGTTTTTCAAAGTCGCAGATAAGGGGAATGGGTTATGTGAAAAGTGTGGCTCTAGTCTCAGATATTTATGAAACACCCAAAATTAATTTCTTAATGGCCCTTTTTCTTTTGCTTTCTTACCCCAAACCATACCCTTAGAATTGGTTAAATTGAAGTTATGAGTTTGTACTTTCAATTCTAATGACTTTGGTTGGAAGCTGGCAGTCTGGCACCGAGGGAAAATAAATCAGATATCCTTATTTAATATTTACTCCTGATCCCCGCCCGCATATATCATTTCGTCTGATCAGGCATTTAAGAAATAAAATTTCCAAATATACCAAGAATTAAATAGTCAAAGATGGGCTGCAGTGTGGGTTCAACTCATCTACGTAGGGGTGTTCATGGATCGGATCCAATCCGCATATCTGCGGTATTTATCTGAATCCGATCCGAAAATTGCGGATATGGATCCGATCCGCAAGGCTTTCGGATCGGATCGGATCCACACACTAATCGGATCGGATTGCGGATTTTGTGTTGATATCCGCGTATCCGCAAAAATAAAGAAATAAATAAGTAAAATATTCTTTTTATGTTTTATTTTAACTAATAATTATCATATATGTTAAATTATTTTAATTTATTATTCAAAAAAAGTATGTTTAATATTATTTTAAGAGTCATCAAACTACTGCTCCCTAACTGAATGATTAATTTATTTATAAGTAGTGAGATCTGAGAAATGAGGGAAGTGAATGGTTATGGCGCAAGTGCTTGTCCTTAAAGTCAAGGGCAATCCCTTGTATCCGCAAGTAGTCTATTAATCAAACTTTGTTGTCAGCTGTCACATGTGTTCCCTTTTTACTCGTTCCTCCCGTCATATGTATGCATGCCAGTTACTACCTACGACCTTAGCTTTTAGGTGTTAAAATATGATTGAAGAAAAAAAAGGTTATGAATTAGGGGTGTTTATAGTTAGCATACATGTTTATTTGAATTCGATAAAAAAATTGTGAACATTTTGTTAAAATATGATTGAAGAAAAAAAAAAGGTTATGAAGTAGGGGTGTTTATAGTTGGCATACATGTTTATTTGAATTCGATAAAAAAATTGTGAACATTTTATAAAATATAAGTTATTTTAAAGTGCTACATCTTTTCATAAAATTGTGACTTATTTAAAAGTTATCTCTGTCAAAAGGTTGTAACTATTTGAAAAATTATATCTATTAAAAGGTTGTAACTATTTGAAAAGTTGTATCTATTGAGTACGTAGCTGCATGTTGTATGTACTTCGTACCTATAAATTTTTCTCATTTCATTATTACTGAACAATTCATCTCAACACTTCCTTTAAGCGCAAAAGAAAGAATTTTTCTCATTTCATTATTGCTGAACAATCCATCTCAACACTTTCTTTAAGCGCAAAAGAAAGAATAGAGAATATTATTCTGTAAATTATCATTTAGTGTAAGGCTTGACTGTGTGAGTGCATAAACAAGTCAAGTGTTCTTCATTGTATCCTAAAGAAAATTCGCCAGTAACCCATTTTGCATACCATTGTACATTGGTGGGGGCGAATTAAACCTAAAGGAAAGTGTGTAACACACGACATGAAGAATTGCACTATTTAATTCACTACCCTTCTCTCATAACTCACAATTTTTAGGCTTAATTATTCCCTAATAAAACAAAAATGGCCACTGCATCAATTAAGGAGATAACGTCGAATTTTATCATGTTAAAAAGATTTTATGGTGGAATTTTTATACGATGGTAAAAAAAGATGCACTTCCTTCTCACAACACTAAAAGTGGCATATATTCTTACCATACCAACACCACCAGAAGTTGAAGGGGAGGCCATTGCAGAAACACGAGCCAGGCAAAAATGGGACAACGATGACTATATATGCACCGAGCACATACTCAATGGCATGGCTGATGCACTGTTTGATGTCTACTAAAATGTTGGGAGCGCAAAAGAACTATGGGACAAATTAGAGGCAAAATATATGGCCGAGGACGCAACAAGTAAGAAATTTCTTGTCACTCACTTTACTAATTATAAGATGGTTGATGGTAGATCTGTCATGAAACAACTGCATAAAATTGAGCGTATTTTAAATAATTTTAAGCAACATAACATGCACATGGATGATACCATCATTTTATCTTCAATTATTGACAAACTCCCTCCATCATGGAAAGAATTCAAAAGAACTATGAAACCATAGAAAAGATGATGTTTCTCTTGAGCAATTAAGTAATTACCTTCGTCTTGAAGAAGAGTATCGTAAACAAGACGATACTAAAGAGCAAAGTACTCTTGCTAATCTTCACATAATGGAAGATGGAAAATCCAACCAACCCAACAAGAAGAGATATCGAGATTTTAATAAATCTCAAGGTAACAATGGTGATATAAGAAAGAATAAAAAGAAAGAAAATTGTTTTCATTGTGAAAAACTAGGACATTTTAAGAAAGAATGTCGTTTCTCAAAAAAGAAGAAAGAAAAGAACGACACAGCAATAAAAGATAATCTTATTGCTGTTATTTATGAGATCAACATAATTGAAGACATTGGATCATGGTGGATAGATTCTGGTGCAACTCGACATGTATGCAAGAATAGAGATTTTTTCAAGACATTCAAAGAAGAGAATAAGACTATTCTGTACATGAAAAATGTATTAATTGTTCACGTAATAGACAAAAGAACGGTGGAACTTGAATTCACTTCTAAAAGAGTACTGACTCTTACTGATGTATATTATATACCTGAAGTCAGAAAAAATTTAATTTCTGTCACTCTACTTAACAAATATGGATTTAAGTCTGTATTTGAAGGAGACAAATTTATTTTGTTTAAGGGTGAAGTGTTTGTGGGTAAAGGATATTTATGTGAGAATATGTTTAAATTGAATATTGTACATAATAATAATAATAATAATAATAATAATAATAATAATAATAATAATGTGTAATACACGCTTTGAAAAATTGCGCTATTTGATTCACTATCCCCTTCTCTCATAACTCACACATTTATCCAACGCATACATTAGGATAAGAAAATTAAAATATTTGCATATTAATTTGATTCACATAAAAATAAATAAATAAATAAATTTTAATATTTTATTTCAACTAAAAATTATTATATATGTTGTATTATTTTATTTATATTAATTAAAAAATATATTAAATAATATTTTAAAAATAAATATATTTAAAAAAAATAAAAAATAAAATTTTATTGATATTTTTAATAAAAATAAATTTTTGAAATTTTTTTATATTTTGTGGATATATCTGTACAAATCGAATGCAAACTAAAAAAAATGGATATTGAATCTGCAGATCAGATCAATATTTTGGTAATATTGGATCCGCAATTCACGAAGAATGTACTAGTTTTTCTCTCGGAATTTTTTTATCTAATCAACTTTCATTAGACCACTTCTCTTTTGTCGTGACATATAGCTGTTCTTTTCATATTTTTTTTAAGGAATAGAAAGAATATTTAAGATTAATGCTAATTTAGATATATGACTTTTGATATAAGCATTGCAATAATTAAATGAATTTGTACCAGTATTTATATCAGTGGGTATACCAAAATTATACTCTTAAAAGGTCATTTGAAATTTGTATAAGTAATTATTTAAAAAATTAGTAAACAATAGTCACTTGAAATCTTACTCGCAATAGTTTATATTATCATCACTCTTTTTTAAAATAACTAGGGAATGGATAATCGTAGAAGATTAAAATGTGAATGTTCTGTTTTCAATGCTCAAAATATTGGGTGAAAGGAGGAAAAGTTAGAAAAAGAATGCGGAATTTTCCTCCTTTTGGGGGGTTTGGCTAATCAAAACTTACTAGTAGTAGTCTTCTTTCTATTCTTGCTTTTCCTTTGTTTTCTACATTAAATTTTCCGTTTCAAGTTTCAAAGGAAAAATTTTCCCTCTCTCTGCCCCAATAATAGTGAANNTATTAGATGAAGAAAAATAATAAAAAATAAATTTAAAATTTTATAAAAATTACAACTTAACAAAAGAATTTATGTGGCAATAAAATAAGTAAAAAGATGTTATTCTTTGATTGTAAAAAAATATAAGTATTAACTTTTGTAGATAGACAGATAGATAGATTTTTGTAACATAACTAGATTGGGAGTAGCAGTTTCATTTAGAAAAGGCAATTCTTTCTTTTCTTATTCAACAGCACAAGATGCCAAATCATGCCCTGATTAATCCGGCGTGTGAAAAAATCATCCTGTGATTTGCATGGGACTAAGCTTTGCTCCTATTCAATTCTACCATTGAATTGGAGTGACTCGTGCCTACTACCACCTGCCCTGTGTCAGTGCTAAGATAGTAAATGTAACACGGTCCCTGTTCCAATCTTCAGGTACCTTCATTCAAAACTTCACCAAACCCCCCTTTCTATTGCTCAATAAAGAAATCTTATCTTGCATTGTTTTGAATTATTTCAGCAAATTAATTAATGTATTGATTTGCACTGGTGATGGTGATGGTCTTAAATTTGATTGTAGCATGCACCGGTACCCTACCTATTCTATATAGCTGGATATTTAATATAAAGCCTATTATGAAATTCAAACTCTCGAATTCAAATTTTATTTTACAAATTAAAGTTTCAAGTCAAGAAGAATCTGGTTGATCCCTAGAAATTAGGAAGAGTAATGGGAGGCTAATATGATGTTTCCAGGGAGATGAACATAAATACAAGCTGTCGGAGTAGTCTTAAATGAACAGTAGTAAGCTAGCCATCATCACCGCCATTTTCTTCACTTCATCGGATGGATGAAAGTGCGTGGGACCATTGACCTTCAAAATCTCCGATTAATATTATTTCATATTATTGGATGGTATATACTAATAAATAAAACTCATGTCACAAGTTATTCTAATTATAATATTTTTTCTTTTCGATTTTTTATGATATCTTGTAGGGTAATGTTAGGTACGTAGACAAAAAAATAGAGAGAATTTGTTTTATTTAATATTAATCAATTATTACAATAATTAATGAATATTAAATAAGATAAATTATAACTGTTTTTGGCTAATTTTATTTTATTATCAAATATTTCCGTTTTTTTTTCCCAAATACTTAGGAATCAGTAACTTTGGTTTCAAATAGGAAGAACTAATGTATCATCCAATTCATTTTGGGAAATCCAACATTGTTTATTATGTATAAAAGTTTTTTTTAACACACATTAGAGGTGCACATGGGTCGGGTGAAGTCGGATTTGGTGTGACCCATATCCAACTCGAAATATACATCGGGTCTATTCATTAGACCCGAACCCGACCCTAAACCCGATGAAACCAATAAACTTTTGGGCCACAATTATACCGGATGAAAACCGGGCCGTTAACATTACATTACGTTGATACCTTCTTGTAAGTTAGCATGTAAAAATATCCAAATTTCCAAGACTCCAACTATTATTTAACATGGTAAAATTCACTTAGAAAAATATAACAAGAACCAACATTTCTTTAAAATTAAAGCATAACCACAATCAATACTAAAATAAAACCACAATCAATACTAATATTGTCTAATAATACCAAATATTTAAATCAATACAAATAACACAATATTATGCATTAGTTTAAAATCTTATGCATTCTAAACATAAAACATTAACTTATAGTCTTATAATGACTAATAAAACAAAATATTAAGGTTTACAATACTTAAATTCCACATAAGAATAGTCATGATCCATCACTAATAACACAAAATATTAATTGTGTATGATGACCGGGCCACCGGGTCGACTTCGGGTGACCCGAGCTATGGACCGGACCCGACCCGAAATAATGACCGGGTCTATTTTTGAGATTCTTACCCAACTCTAAACCTAATGAAATCACACCAAATTAGCTCCTCAGTGCACCCCTAACACACATAATCAATTTAGATGAAATTTAATACACCCGTTGCAGAAGCAGAATGATATGAGAAGTACAAATGGAACCGCAAGAACCATAATGTGTGTGTATTGTGATTCTATATGTGATAACCTAACATGCACCTACCTATGTACTTGTAACCATTGTGTGTGTTTTCATACAACTCAACTTGTTTGTGTACGTTTCTAACTTGTTCATAATCTTCTAGATACAACAACCATCACTAGTTAACTCCCATGACTTTTCACCAAATATTAGTAAGAGTGATCATTTTTAAAGGGTCCATCTAGTGCACAGATGCATTTTGGTATAGATTTACAGATTTTTGTTTTTATTTGGTTTAAAAGCGTATCACTAAAAGTGTTGCTTAAAGAGAAAGTGTTACCCTTAATCGTTAACTTGGCTCTGATACCAATTTTTAACTCTTTTATGTTTATAATGTGTATAAATTTGAAGATGTTGAAAATTTTTTAACTCTTTTATGTTTATAATGTGTATAGATTTGAAGATATTGAAAACTTCTATTATTACTAGTATTTATAATTCTGATTTCATTTTTATAATTTTTTTAATCTTGTTTTAGTTTATAATATTCTTTTTTGCATGGATTATTGTTTATAAAATCTTTTATCTGTTTGTCTTTTTCTTTAATATATTTTTTCAAATCTTCAAAAACTTCTTTTATTTCTACACTTTCCGTTGTTTCTAAATATCTTTTTAATTTTTCAACCTCATTCTCCATTTTTTCTTTTAACAGCTTTAATTCTTTTAAGTCATAATATGGTTTTCCAGACATTTATAAATTTTTTAAGTTTAACTCCAACTTGTTTATATTTATTCTTATTTCTATCCTTTTTATTATAAGGTCATCAATTTCGATTTGAAGATTATTTAATTCCTTTTTATACTCCTTTATTTTATTTTTTAATTTTTTCGCTCTTTTTCTTTTTATTTTATTTTCTGGTCTTTCAATTTTTGTATGCTTCATTATTTATTTTAGAATTTCTGCAAATTCTATCATTGCTTCATCACTTTTTTCTAGAGATTCTATTAATTTTTCTAACTCTTCAACTTCTCTTTTTAACTTGTCATAGATTATTTTTAGAGCCTTAAATGCTCTTTGATTTATTTCAGAGAACTGTAAATAATTCAAACGATTTTCTCTTTCAAAGAGCTCTTGTTTCTTATCTTGATAAGTTACATATATTTCTTCTTTATTTATTGTCATAATTTAGTATTTAGGGTTTCATTTAATTTTTCGACCTTTTTTGTTAATTCTTTTATTTCAGAATCTTCTTCTTTAATCTTTAACTTAGATAAACTTAAGGGACTATTAATTTTAGATTCTCTTATTTGAAAATTTGATGAAACCAATTTTCCTGATGGTTCTTTTAGTAATAGAACTGAGTTTTCAATAGCTTTATATTTTGGTATTTCTGTTTTTACAATTTTCTGAAATAATTCATCGACATAAATTCTTTCTCTGTTTTTAAATATTATACTATGATGGCTATTTGTTAAAACATAATTTATTGCATATGTAATTGAAAATGGTTCATCATCTTGTTCCATTAAATTCTTTCTATGAAATTTATAAGCCAAACTTACAGATCTTCCAAGATTTTCAGTTGATAAAGGTATAGCATATCCAAGATGGGCATTAAATTTAACATTTACGTTTGCCAAATTTCCATGAACAATTCCAATTATTTGATCTATTGGGTCATCAGTAATTCTTTTGTCACAAATTGCTAAACTTATTGGTGAATTAATTCCTTTCATATATGTAGATTTAATTAAGACTTGTATAGTACTAATATGAATGCATCCAATTTTAGATCTTTTTGTTGATCCTTAATTTTCTCAATCTGTTTACTCAATTCTTCATTATTTATCAAAGCTATTTCAAGTTCTCCATTGGCAGATTTTATTTTTATAGGAGCTTCAAGTTGAATTTTTCCATAGTATATTATATTTTTTCTGTTAAAAACTTCTTTTAAAAGATTTTGTTTATTAAAATTTTCATTTGATTTGAGATTTAATTCTGTTTTTAGAACAGCCTGCTTTTCATTATCTAATAAAGCAGTTAATCTATAATAATCAGATTCTTCTGTTAATTCTAAACTTTCTAAATAATTCATAATTGAAAGACTAGAATGAAGATGTACCTTTTTGGAGAAAAACTTCCTTTATTCAATATATTTTACATAAGGGGTTTTTATCTCCAGAGGGGAGATTGTAGATACTAACTCCAGAGGGGAGTTTAGAACTATTTTTTCCTAAGGGGATTCTTCCTCAGACTATAGAATCGCCTCGGCAGCTTCCTCCTTGCTCTCCTAGCATATGAGTACTCTTAGCCTCATGCTTCCTATTGTCTGATGCCTTTACAATTGCCTAAGCAACCTATTTATAATAGTTGAGTTTGATGGACAATTCCCATCCTTACCCTTCTTATGACGTCATTGCTTACGTCATTATTTATTATCTTGCACCAGCTACATTGTTGGTGCTTGAGCCATTTTTAATTGTTTAAAAAGCATTGTAACTTCTTCTAATTTTTCTTCAATATTCATAATTTTAGTGGTGGTTTCACTTTTAAATCTGTTATGTTGATTATATTTTGAAATTTTTCTTCTTTGGGATTTTTTTTTCCCTTATTTCTTTGAAATTTTATAGATACTAATATTTCTTCAAGCATATCTACTATAGAATTTAATTGTGGGTTAAAAGTATGATAAAGATGTGGGGAATCATTTCCATGGTAACATTTCTTAGAAATTCCGTGTGAAAAATAAGTTTTTTCAGGTTTTTGAAGTCCTTCAATAAAACTTATAGTAAAATAAAGATTTTGAGAAAAATCATTTTGTATTGATTTTAAGAATTCGGTGTCATTACAGTTAACATTAGTTAAAATCATTAATTTTTGATCTATTAATTTTGATAACTTAATTATTTCTTCTCTTAAATCTTCTAATTTACTTTTTTCCATTAGGTGACGTTTTTCTTTGTAAAGAGCTACGGTTTTAAGTGAAAAGTGTGGCTTTAGAAAGTGTGGTTTAAGTAAACAAATCTTTAAATATGTACAGATTTAAAGATTTGTTTACTTAAACCACACTTTCTAAAGCCACACTTTTCACTTAAAACCGTAGCTCTTTACAAAGAAAAACGTCACCTAATGAAAAAAAGTAAATTATATGCTAACACTAATCCATATAATTTTCTTTTTTAAATTGAGCTTGTCTTAATCGATATTTTGAGATTTAATTCGAATTGAACGGGTGATTCATCTACTACATACATTCAATAAATAAATAAACACTATATGCTAACACTACAATTACGTGTTAACATTTTTACTGTGCTAGAAAATTTAATCAGTTATATAATTACTGATCGCTAACAAATTTAATAAGATACTTTGCTATTTAACAAATTTTTATTATTTTAAAAGGTCTCAAAAATCACTTTCATAAGACAAATTTATATTTTTATTACTTTCAATAATATTATTCTTGATATGCATGTTTAACATATAATTTATAAATAAATTTTATTATAAGATAAAATAATAAGTGTTTTTTAAGGTTTAAAGTGTTTTATTTTTAATTTTTTAAAGATCACTTTGAATATTTAATAGTAATTTTAATATATTTTTGAAACACACATGCCATTTATATTAGCGCTTTTACCTTTTCATTTTTGAATGTGAATTTTTTTTATCAAAGTTTTTTTTTTGGTGACTTTTTATCAACGTGTTTTACATGTGATAAGTAGTATTCTTTATTGGTATTCAAAATGAATTTATATTATTAGTATTTTACATTTTTACTTAAACTAAAAAGCTTCAAAACCCCCGTCCCACCAAACAAACCTTTGGATTTGTAGTTTGATTAAGTAATCGACATTTAGCAAACGAAAATCCCAACGAAATTTAAATTTTCATTTATCAAGTATAAAAATCACCTTAGGATATTATTTACCTTTTCAAATTAAAAAAGATTTTCACTAATTTGCCATTCAAAAATATTATGTATATATAAAAATAAATTATTATATATTTATGTACAAATATATATTTTTTTACACGTTTTTAATATGTTTTATATAATATATATTTTATATGAATAATTGATTTTTTTTTAATATAAGCA
>NC_029787.2:126509928-126511941 GCF_000816755.2 Arachis ipaensis
TTTTATTTTTTTATTTTAATATTTATATTTATTATCTATCTATTGTTATTATTTTTATCTAGATTTCCATTTCAGCAATGTGTTGTGTGTTTGTTGGAGTTGAAGGTTGTGGTGTGCTGGGTCAGCTTGCAAAGCATAACAGAGCAACATAGGCGCATGACACAACACACAAAACAAAAACCAAACTCTCCTAGTCCCCTGAGATTTCTGTTTTGTTTATGCTTATGTTTATGTTTTGTGGCTTTGGAGATAGCTTTCCGAGTTCAGCTAAGTTGCTGTGTTCTTTTTGGGCAAAAGGGTTGTTGCCATTAAACTCTATTCATTTCCCCAACTAGCTGATCAATCTAGGGTTAGGGGGAAGTTCTAATTTTTCCAGTAGTGAAGTTTTGATTTTTAGGTTTTGTTTGGGAATTCGTCATCTGGGTCTTGGGGGGTGGTGGCAGGTTGGGCATTGTGGTTTGGGGGCGTTTTGGGATTTTGGGTTTTGATGATTTGTGGGTTTGATTCTTTAGGGCTTGAGAGAGATGGGTTTGGGTGCTGAGAATGGTAAGGTGGTGGAGCATTTGGATGTGTGTAAATCAAAAGGTGGGAAAAAGAAAAAGAAGAAAGAGAGTGGGATAGTTGAAGAGGAACAAGAGACTGGGTGTTGGGTTAGGCTTAGGTTATTTGGGAGCTGCATTTCTTCAAGATCCAAGGTTGATAGCTCTGTTAGTGGCACCAGCACCAATTATGGTAACTTCTAATATTTTCTCTTTTAAAAGTTGTTGTTCTTAGTATGTATTTGGAGATTTCATATTTATGCATTTTAACCTTTTTGTGATTTGTTTTGAATTGTGCATAGCTGAACATGGTAGAGATTTACTTGTTGAATGGTAACAAATTTGTGTTCTTCATAGTTCCTGCTTTTTCAAAATTTCAAATTGAAGCAAATTCCAAAGTTGGTACATAGGGGTGTGTTATAATAGAGAAAGTGGTTTATTTAAGGTTTTGTGGGAACTTTCAAGGGGAAATCAGGGTCCCTATTTCATCTCATACGGCGTAGTATGAGTTACACAGTGACTTTTTAGAACCTATGATGATTAGGTTGTATCACCCTGTATCCATGTCTGTGTAGGTATGTTTATCTGTTATGCTGCCAAACGATTAATTCGATTATCTCTGGTCTTCTGCATTTCTCAACTTTATTGAGTCATTCTTGGATGCTATCCATTGTCTTTCTTGGCTAAGCCTGATATCGTATGATGCCGTCTTATTGCCTTGTCTAATTATGTTTCCCACCTTTTCTGCTGTTTTGGCTTTTCTTTAGCCGAAAGTAAATCAACTATTGACACAAGTAGAGACCAACCAACGCTTCCAGTTGTCTCTTCTACAACAACTAGTAATGCTGAAAGCAATGCATCCACTTCCAAACTTGAAGAGGAGCTTAAAGTTGCTTTGAGGCTGCGAAAGTTCACTTTCAATGATCTTAAGTTGGCAACAAGAAATTTTCGGCCCGAGAGTCTTCTTGGCGAAGGTGGGTTTGGTTGTGTGTTCAAGGGATGGATCGAAGAAAATGGAACTGCTCCTGTGAAACCTGGTACGGGGCTCACTGTTGCTGTAAAAACCCTCAACCATGATGGACTCCAGGGTCATAAAGAATGGCTGGTTTGTGAATCTTCCAATATAATTTTCTTCCTTAAATTTCAGTTGAATTGCGTGTGCGTGCCTGTGTTTCCCTTTAATAATATGTTCATATACTGTGCCCTATTTATTCGTGTTCTAGTTTTAATTTCTTGTTTGGTTCATGTAACAGGCTGAAGTAAATTTTCTGGGTGATTTAGTTCATCCAAACCTTGTTAAACTTATAGGTTACTGTATCGAAGATGATCAGAGGTTGCTAGTATATGAGTTCATGCCTCGGGGAAGTCTAGAAAACCACTTGTTTAGGAGTAAGTTACTTTCTCGGAATAGTCATTTTCTCAATTTTATTTCCAATATTACCCCCCCCCCTAATTAACCTCATTGTTTACGTCG
>NC_029787.2:126521666-126531047 GCF_000816755.2 Arachis ipaensis
ATGGTTAATGGTTAGAATCATATCCATTTTTCATGGTATCATATCTTTTGTAGGATCCCTGCCTCTTCCATGGTCCATTAGGATGAACTGGGAGCTGCGACTGTATGTACATTTCTGCTTTATGTTCATGGTTAGAATCATATCCATTTTTCATGGTATCATATCTTTTGTAGGATCCCTGCCTCTTCCATGGTCCATTAGGATGAAAATTGCACTGGGAGCTGCAAAAGGTCTTGCTTTTCTTCACGAGGAAGCAGAACGACCAGTAATATATCGGGATTTCAAGACTTCCAATATACTATTGGATTCGGTAAGTTCCAACAGCTATAGTAGGATTACATTATCTATTTCTCCCCTTTATATCCATCATTTTAATATCGCAATGATTCAGGACTACAATGCCAAGCTCTCTGACTTTGGACTCGCAAAAGATGGTCCTGAGGGTGATAAAACCCATGTCTCCACTCGAGTGATGGGAACCTATGGTTATGCAGCACCAGAGTATGTCATGACAGGTAAGTTCAGCTTGCACTTGAAATTTCTGAATCAAAATTTTTGGAATGTAATTCCTTTGTGAGACTGTTTCTGCTCTTGGTACATTTGTGTGATACTTATCATTTTCGTTTTTTCATCTTGTGGCTGATTTAGGTTTAAGGATCCTAAATTACATTGCCATAGTTTCAAGCACACTTGTGTTTTCTCATACCTTACATAGTATCATTTTCATTTCCAACTTTTGTATTAACCAATTCCGTATATAAGATTTATGTTGTCGTGGCAGGACATCTTACGTCAAGAAGTGATGTGTATAGTTTCGGAGTAGTACTACTTGAGATGTTGACTGGCAGAAGATCTATGGACAAAAACCGACCCAATGGCGAACATAACCTCGTGGAATGGGCTAGACCGCATCTAGGAGAGAAAAGAAGGTTCTACCGGTTGATAGACCCTCGTTTGGAGGGTCACTTCTCCATAAAAGGAGCTCAGAAAGCAGCTAGTTTGGCTGCACATTGCCTTAGTAGAGATCCAAAGGCAAGGCCTCTCATGAGTGAAGTCGTAGAAGCTTTAAAGCCTCTGCCAAACCTCAAGGACATGGCTAGTTCATCATATTATTTCCAGACAATTCAAGCCGACCGGTTCAGTGCAAGCCCGAATACTAGAAACGGACGAACACAAGGCGCATTACTGACGCGGAACGGGCAGCATCCGAGGAGCCTTTCGATACCACATGGTACACATGCATCTCCATATCACCATCAGTTTCCCCAACAATCACCAAAACCAAATGGAAAGGCACAGAGTTGATGAAATTTTCCATTTTCTTTGCTACCCTTCTTCGTTTCATTATTTCTAAGTATAGATGTCAGTTCAGTCAATCAAGCCATTTGTTCATGGAAAACTTGAGAGCAAAAGAAGCATCTTTTGTTTTATAATGTGTTATGAAGAAGAATGTAAGGGAAGGTGAATCTTATTGAGCAACTTTGTCCTGTCAAAATTGTCAACCGATGTGTTTCTTCAGGTTGTTTGGAAAATATTCAAGATTATCATTAGCACCTCAAATTTATATTCTTTTGCTTAAACAATTTCTTTTCTCCCATTTGCCACCATAATCCCTTAATCTTTTCTCTTTTGTGCCATCAAACTCTGAGGCTCTCCTTAAATTATTCAGGCGCTTTTTGTTCATGGAAAGATGAGAAAATAGATTTATTGAATTAATTATGTCCTGTTGTTTGTTCCTACATGATCCTGAAAGCTTATATCCTAGTTGTGGTTAAAAAACCTAAGGCTGTGTTTGAAAACAAATGTTTTTGCAACGAATTAAATTTGATTTGAAACATAAAAAATTGTCTCATTGAACCCAGTTGATGAAATAAAATTTTGACAAGTACATAAAATAATAATAAACAATACTTGGCATTGTAACTTGTAAGTCGTTTTCATCATGCAAATGGATCAATGAGAATGCAAGCTCTCAACAGAATAAAATTGTAATGAAGAGAGTCAAGTTTATCATTAATTTTTCAGTTATTATATGAATAAAATTGTTTGATTCAATTATTTATTACCTTCAAAATTTCATCAATGCTATTCCCTAAAAAGTATAATAAAACTTATTTTACAATATTTTTGGTTAACTTACTTAATTTTGATGTATTTTTAATGTGAAAAAAAAATTACATATGTATCGAATTATATAATATTATATCAATAAAAATAAATATCTTTTATGGCATGAATTGGTTATTAAAAAAATATTAATACATCAACATTAAACTAACTTGGGAATATTAATAACTGAAAGAGAGAGAGAGAGAGAGAGTGCGAAAAGATTGATAAAGAACAATTAAGAATCTGGCATGCGAATTAGGGGAAAGGTAACCACTTTAGAACGAATCTGTTGTGTTGTGTTGCTGTCAGGATTCAATTCCCGCTGACGAAAAATTCACTGCCTTGTGTTGTGGTGAGACAAAAATCACTTTTTTCCTTTCTTCATTTCACAATTTCGTTGCTTCCCAATTCCTCTTCTTTAACAGTTACAGAACTCTCCAATTTCACTCTATTTCCCACTTGCAATTCACAATTCATTACGTTTCGCATTTGATCCACTTGCAGTCCTTTTTCTGTGTTCGTTTCTTTCAGCCTATTCTCGATAATCGTTTATCTCTCTGCTGACGTGGCTTTGTTTGTTATTGGCTTCTGTGTACTTGATTCTGTTTAATAGAATTTGTTAATCCTATTTTTTAATGTGCTTCTTGTGTGTACGTAGCTCAAACCACGAAAATTAAAAAAATTTCTTTCACTTTTCCCTTTGAATTCAAACGCATAAAGTGGAGAGATTTTTCAAATGTCTCACAAAAGGGGATAAAATCATTAGGTCTTGGTGAATGGTGATAGTAGACAATTATTACATATCACTTCGTGAAAATTTAATTTTGTCTTTGTCTTTGTTTTATTCAATTGTGATTAAGATTTGTGTTACATTTGAATGGGGGTGTGAGACCTAGTAGCTTGGTGTACAAGAAAGACTGTGTATAAGAAACATTTCTCTTCAGTTACTGTTTGTAGATTCCAATTATTTTGACCAGAATTCAATCATTCTGTTCTTTAATATGCTTTAATAGTTATCCTTTCCCCTTTTTATTTTTGGAATTCAAGTTGTTACATATTTCATGCATTACTTATGGAGCTTATTGAATATAATCCCAAGTTGTGCATCTGTGATAACTGTTGGATTGGCGTCTTATTTTTGGTGCAGGGTTCCTAAAAGATGGGGCTAGCTCTCGGTTGTCTTCAAGTGGACCAGTCAACGGTAGCTATCAAGGAAGTTTTTGGGAAGTTCGATGATGTGCTTGAACCCGGTTGCCACTTTGTGCCTTGGTGTCTTGGCAATCAAGTAGCTGGTTACCTTTCTTTGCGTGTGCAGCAGCTTGATGTTCGTTGCGAAACCAAGACAAAGGTTTGTTCTTATTTCTATACAAGACAAAGGATTTGTCTAACGATATGATTGTGTTGACAACTGTCTTATGACATAAAATGATAAAATACATAGACACAAGATAGAGACAAGTTAAACAAAAAATTTGTTAGGAGTTTTGTCCTAGACAAAGACATTTCATTCGTTTCTGTATTTATCCATTTTCGCAAGCAAATTTGTATATCCCAATGTCTTTTTGTCTTTGTCTTGAGACACCTACCAAACAAGGCCTATCATTATAAGTACTTCATTTCAATGTTATCTTTTAGTCTCTGTTCATTACCTATGCATGTTCATCTTTTACTACTATAGATATTGCAATTGTTTTTCTTCTCTCTTGATTTTATTTGCTTACCTGATCTTGATGTATCCAATACCATTAGGACAATGTCTTTGTCACCGTTGTTGCTTCTATCCAATATCGAGCACTTGCAGAAGGTGCCGTAGATGCATTTTACAAGCTTAGCAATACCAGAGCACAGATTCAAGCCTATGTCTTTGATGGTGTGGATTTGTGACGTATACTCCTCCAAGAAATTGGTTTCTTTGGATGTATATGTATATTCAGGATGAGATTGATAAGTTTATGTTGTTATTGCAGTTATTAGGGCAAGTGTTCCAAAGATGGAACTAGACGCCTCTTTTGAACAGAAGAATGAAATTGCGAAAGCTGTAGAGGAAGAACTTGAAAAGGTAACTCATTTTTATGTACCTATTCTTTTACTTCTCCCTGTTTTTCTATACTGAGAACCAACGGTTTAGTCACTCATAATATTGATTTTTTTGCTTTCAAATAGGCAATGTGTGCTTATGGCTATGAGATAGTTCAGACTCTTATTGTGGATATCGAACCGGATGAGCATGTCAAGAGAGCCATGAACGAGATAAATGCTGGTATTCTTTCTGGATCTGCATCATCGTACATTTTTATTAGATCAGAGTTGTATTTTTTGTTTCTCAGAGACATGCAAATAGAAGAAACATTCACATTATAGAAAATTTCCTGTCGAGAAGGAAATTCTATTAGTATCGATGTAATTCAGTTTCTAGTCTTCCTTTCAGCAAAAACTTTTCGTTTCTAAATCTACACTATACTTTATTCGTTTAAAATAGCTGCGAGATTGAGGGTGGCTGCAAATGAGAAGGCCGAGGCGGAGAAGATTCTGCAGATTAAGAGAGCAGAAGGAGAAGCAGAGTCGAAGTATCTAGCAGGGCTTGGAATAGCCCGCCAACGCCAAGCCATAGTTGATGGCCTGAGGGACAGCGTGCTAGCCTTCTCAGAGAATGTCCCTGGGACAACATCAAAGGATGTCATGGACATGGTTCTGGTCACCCAATATTTTGATACATTGAAGGAAATCGGTGCATCCTCAAAATCCAATTCTGTTTTCGTTCCACATGGACCGGGAGCTGTTAAAGATATTTCTTCACAAATTAGAGAAGGTCTTCTTCAAGGAAATGTGGCTTAATCTTGAAATTTAGCATTCACATCAGTGGACAGTTGAGTTTAGCCTCTCAACTTTAGCTGCATATTTTCTTGTTTTTGCCATGACTTCTAAGCTGTTTGGTACGTCTTCAATATTTTTCCTTTTTCTCTTTCCTTTTGGTTCCATTGGAAAACATGTCCCCGTATTTTGAATGTTTGTTATATTACAACAGATTCATCTGTTAGAAATATAAATAATCGTTAATATGGGAAGAAAAGAAAATGTGGTGTAAGAAGGGTCTACTCTAAGCGGGAAAAGGAGTTTCCCTTTTAAAATGCAGATTATTATGGGCAAGATCTTGCATTGTTAATTCAATTAATTGGATTATTTATCAAGATAATCTAATGGTATAAATTCTATTATGGTTTTAGACCATCGTTGTTACTAAATCTACAATATTAGGTATCCAGTTAGCGAGCAAACAGAGATTCAACAAAGCTGGGGTGTTACAAGCTTTTGTCACGAGTATTATGATTGTCAATATAACCAAAAACTAGATGCATTTACTACTGTCCTCTGCGTTAAATTTTCGATATACACTGAACAAGAATCTGATTTACAGAAACTATCACCTTTCAAGTTCAAAAACAACTCAAAGGTGAATCAATCAATGCCTTCCGTGTCGATTCGTTGAATAAAATACAGGCAAATTTAAAATTTGTTTATGCTTATTTTTACATCCCAAGCCCACCAAGATATGTAACGATAATCAAGAACTCCAAAATGAAGGACTAAATGTTCATTGGGAAAGTGAAACCCTACCACTAAACTTATTGCCTCCACAATGAGAGACACAATCGATGAAATCGCAGAATCACACTATGCTCTAAGGCTTCAAGGCCACGGCAAGACCAACCTTTGCACTCTTCTCAATTGCCCCGGTATCCACTTCACCCGAGAGAGAGACCCGGGTTCTTGGATTCCAATCATGCTGGATCACAGCATTGGCCCTGCCATAGTTGTTCACCCGAGCTTTCACCAATGTTAGGGGGTCAAGTGCATGCTGTGTGCCAATAGTCAGCATGTTTTCATTGCTAGAAAAGCTGTGAGAAAGCTCGGCACCAACAGCAGTGTTTGTCAACGGGCTTACAACATGATAGTATGATGCATTGACGGTGTCACCCTTATCATTTCTACATTCATTAACAAAGTTATAACATAAAAATTATAAATAATAATAATAACAACAAAAGGGGGGCAAAAAGGTAACAATTTAGGTTGCATAAGAAAACAGATAAGCCTATCTATAAAATTGGAGGCCATAGTTATTAACTAAAAAGTGTTCGGTGTTTGGCCTACTTACACGGTTAGGGATGCAATAAGGTCAGCATGAGTGAAGTTTAGCCCTGCATTATATTTGATGAAGTTTCCAGAGGCAGTATCGAATGAAAGATCAGTCCCAACAGCAACCAAATCATTTCCAACCACACCAGAAAAGTTAACAATGGGAGTTGCTGTCAATCCAAGGCTGGTGCTTATTCCAGCATACTCGTGCCGGTACTGGAGTTCAACCTATTAAACACCAATAGAGAGGAAATAAACTTATTGAGAATAACTTTATATGCTAGAATAGGTTAGCCACAAGTTAATACAAGAAAATCTATATTGACTTTCTATGCCATCGATCATCGATCGATACTGACTATTTTGAGATATATCAAAGAAAAATTACTATTCTTTTTACCTTGCCAGATTTCTGATCTGGGAAAATGAAGCTAAAAATGGATTTGAGTCCAGGTGCAGGTTCATCCACGGTAACAGTAGTAAGTAGCTGAAAAGTATCCAAGTCAATATAAAAGCTTGTAAAACATACATTTCAAAAGTTCTAACTAATCACTAAATTTTTGTCATACTGAGACTTGTGTATTTATTAGGCAACTTAAATATAAAAGCATACGTTAACTTCTTCTTACCACATTACAAAAATGATTAAAGGTATAGCAAATGTTTGCTTTGTTATGGTCACACAAAAGTAACTAGACACGAAACTTCTACAAATAGACAAAATGGGAGTGAACTAGTTATATACTCCCTGGATTCCATATTGATAATATGTAAGCGTATATTCATATACTGATGTATCTAGATATACCTTAATATACGAATCGTTGTACCAGAAAAATTCAAAACTAGCAAAAATGGAATGGAGGGAGTATCACTAATGAGACACCCCATGCAAAAACGGCAGCTATAATTAAAAAGTAATCGTTACAATTGTCAAATCAACTAGTATCAAGGGCAAAATCATGCCAGCAATAAATTTCAACTCACATTTGAATTCGAGTCAACTTTAATATCGGTTGTGATGTTCTTGTTCTTCAGCTTAGTGTTGACATCTGCCAAATATATCTCACCCTTCCTGATTCCAGTTGAAGTGATTTCCTGAGTATAGAAACACCAATTGAAACCATAAAATCAGCAGAATCGACCACAAAAATTAAAAGAATAATTATAATAATAACCGAAATAGTAGAAAAATAAAATGAAATTTAGAAAATGATTAAAAATTAAATAAAAAGCTCCAATCAATAAAACAACACTTCCATGATTAAACTGCACCAGAAAATTCTGCTTCCAAGGTAAAATTTATTGTAGAATTTACCCCCAAAAATATGAGCTTACCACTCCAGTGGAAGTGTAAGTGGTGATAGTGAACTTGTGGTCGTTCTGATAATCCTTGAACAGAAGCTCTGCAATTCAATTTTTTGGTACAAATTAAACGAACACAAATCCATCAACAGACAGGGAAAAAACTGAATGATTAAGAAAAGTGAAAAAGAAAAAAAAATCAGATACCTCGAGCTTTCTTTCCGATATCGGAGTAGAGACCTGGACCATTCACCATGTTTTCCCCCGGAAAATAGAAACTAATATTTATGAGAAAAGAAAAAAAAAAGAGGGAAAATCTGTGTAGCGTGTAAAGTGTTCGAGGGTTTGAGCAATGCGAAGAACAAACCCTAATATTTGGGGAAGTGTTCGCCGAAACACAGAGGATGATCTACAGCCGTCGGATGTAATGTTAGATGAGGAGATGAATCTGTGGCCGTTGATTCGTAACACGAGGAAGTGGTGGCTCGAGAATCGGAACAAGGTGTTAAGTACTGGCGGCATATTCCGCCTCCATTTTGGATTCTTTCATTTTATTTTCTTTTTCAATTTATTTATTTTGTTTGTTTATAAAAAATTGGAATGTGTGACTGTTAGTATTTGATAATGCACGTGTCCAATACATTGGCACGTGTATTTTTCCTTTTATCTTAAAGGAAAACAAATTGGGGTTCAATTTTTTCGTTATGGAACCCATGAATGTGATGTACCTGGATATGGAAATAGGGCATGTTAGATAAAATTGTGGGACAGTTAGAATTCGGACCTTGCGAGTTCTGTGTTGACAAAAATTGCTTAACAAATCGGAGGGTCCGATTTGGTAGGGGTTGAAATTTGAATTTCAAAGCATACAAATCGGATGGTGCGTTTTGTATATATATATGAATTTTTGTATGAATCTGTATTCTTAGCTACAACTCGGACCGTCCGACAAGCTATGAAGAACTCGCATGGTTCGATTTGTGGTGTTCTGATATCACATACAGGTCAAGCACCTCTCTTCTCCATAACCACGTTCAACCCAACTTTTGCCTCCATATTGAAATTAAAAAACGACAAATTGGTAGCTTAAGGAAACTTTGTCAGAAATTATTTTTTTTATGGATGCAGCCATGCAGGGGTGGTGTATTGGCTGGATATTGGGCAAGGGACAGGGACGAATTCAGAAATATTATTCTGGAGGGGTCAATAACATATATAATATTAAAAAATTATACAAAAAATTATATAATGTAAAATGTATTACAAAAAAATATCGATAAAAGATATATTTTAACGTACAAAAAATATGTATGTATTTTTTATTAACGAAGTGGTCAATTTTTCGTATCATACAATTTATCGATAATAGAATTTGTGTCAAAATTTTCAGCAATTTTCTTTTCAATATAATTAAAAGACAATTAGCAAGAAATTAACATTTCATTTTGTTTATGAGTTATTCTTCACAATATTCATCGCTAAAAAGATCTCTCGGTTGTAATAGTTAAAACAGAGAGAATTAATACCAAATGAATCAAGAAGGACGCTCACAAGAAGAAAAAAATCCACTTTATAAGATTTTAAAAATTTTATTTAATTAAAAAATATTAGTAATAATATCTTTTTCAGATTTTTTTAATATTGTTACTTACTTTTTTAGATATTAGAAATTATTAATATTTAAGTTAGGCTAGACTTTTATTTATATTAGACTAAATACTAAATAAATTTTTTAAAAAAATTAAATCATACTTAATAACTTATTACTATTAATCTTTTTTTTAAAAGGTTGGGGGGCCGAGGCCTCCACTCGCCCCTCGTAGGTCCGTC
>NC_029787.2:126531237-126551758 GCF_000816755.2 Arachis ipaensis
CACGCTATGGGCGTGCTGACTCACCACGCAGGGGGCGTGGTGTCTGGAGACCCGTGAAGCGCAATAGAGATTCACGCGGAGTTCCAATGCTACTGCTGCACTACGCGGGGCGTGTTGCAGGCTGCCTGCTTGCAGGGGACAGCCCCCTCCGAAAATCAGCGAGCTCTTCTCCTTCTTCTATATATATGCATCGCCATTATTAACGAAATAGCTGCTCAAGGAAAGAAATTAGAGAAAAAGAAAGAAGTGTGGGCTGTCTCAGTGTATAGGTTTACGGTGAGAAGAGTGTAGTGAGTAGTAGTGAGTTAAAAGTTTATACGGTGAAAAAAAATTTTAGTTTAAGGAATTAAAAAAAATGGTTGTGAATGTTTATTAAAATATTTATATGGATTATTATTTAATTAATGTAACATATATCTTTGTTGATGCAGTCTAACAGGAATTTGTTGGTGCGTAAACTGGATCCGCTACATAGGTGAAATCCGATGGTGGAGAACTACTTACGCGCCACGGGATTTTACCACGTCTCTAGGATTGGAGGATTTCACCCCCATTTTAGCTGCTCTGGTTGAAAGGTGGAAGTCAGAAACCCACACCTTTGTATTGCCGATCGGTGAGGTTACAGTGACATTGGAGGATGTCACTCACATATTCGGCCTACCCATTGATGGAGAGCCTGTCAGTGGATGGACAGATAGTAGTGGCGACTTCCTGCAAAGTCAGAGCATAGCGATATTTGGCCGTGAGCCATCAGTCAGTCATTCTTCGAAGTCCTATATAAAGCTGGGTTGGGTTCGACGTATCAGAGACGCGGAGCCGTTAGACACTGAGGAGTCCATCAGGAGATACGTCAGATGTCAGATCTTCTGTTTTAGGGTCGACCCTATTCACGGATAAGTCGACCGCATATGCCCATGCAAAATATCTATCATTACTTCGCGATTTTGAGCGGATCCATACTTATAGTTGGGGGTCAGCATGTCTCGCACATCTTTACAGAGCACTATGTCGTGCATCACGATATGATACAAAGGAGATGGATGACCCTCTGAATCTGTTGTTTGTTTGGGCATGGGAGCGAATGCCGTGTATTGCTCCCGTACCGAGACAAACCCTTCCACCGGCCGAGATACCCATTGCAAGGAGGTAATAAGTCTTATTTTAGTCCTGTGTTACATTCATGATGCATGTTTGACATATGGTGACTTATTTAAATTTTTTCTATTAATAATGTTTCAGGTGGAGTCATTCGGAACGAACCACAGCGTGGTTATCGAAGACTGAAGAGACATTCAGGCATGATATAGACTACATGCAGGAGGTAAATAGTTATGGTTCTTCTTATCCGTTTTTCCAACTATTATTGTTAGGGTTCTAATATACCAATAATACTGTGGCAGTTTAAGTGGCGCCCGTACGACGGATTGATCGTCCCCGACGAGTTGCATCCCCATCTTGAGGTGTGTGACATTGTTGCTCCGTTGTTGTCGTTCGAGTGTGTCGAGTGGCACCCTGCGGACCGAGTGATGCGTCAGTTTGGATATGTACAACCTCCTCCGCGGGCAGCAAAGGATATTCCACTTGACCAGCATTACATCGTTCTACGTGGAGTGCAGCTTCATGACTGGACAGTTTTGCATGGGCCATGGATAGCGGAGTGGGCCAACAGGCAACACAGTCGATTGCGGGATCTGCACCCCCTTCCAACCTGGGATTTTTTACCGACGGTGGAGTACCGGGATTGGTACATAGGCTCCTACAGACATCTGTTGATATTGTCGGGGCACGTTCCTCATCATCCACAGCCACCTCCCCCACAGCCACCTGCCCCTCAGCCACCTCAGCATGCAGTGTTTGAGTCATTTCCTTATTATATACCATAGCCACCAGCCTACAGTCATGGTAGCCATCACGCTTAGCGAAGCCACCACTCTCAGCACTCTCAGCAGAGCCACCACTCTCAGCACTCAGCGCAGCCACCACTCTCAGGGCAGCCACCATTCTCAGCACTCTCAGCACAGTCAACAAGGTCAGTCCGGCCAGCATCATGATCCCGTACTTACCATTCCTTTCGGTCATAATTGGTTTGACTTCTCCAGCGAAAGAAACGGAGATCAACAGCTACCGCATTGGACCAACGCTGGGGTGGGTGGCTGGTCAGATTTTAGTGGTATCCCTTCACCGTCGGTGTCGGCTGTTCCACATAGGGCATCAGTAGATATGGCCCATGGTTTGCGGCATCGTACTTCCGACCACATGTCAGAGAGTGCGTCATGTGATAGCAGTTTTATCTAGCGTCAGTGGGCATACGCAGTTGTTGACACGTTCAAGCCCGGTCCATCCGCTCCGGCATAGGCAGGCGGGTTGGCCGCTTCTACGGAGGCAGGTGGTTCGGGAGCTCCGGCAGTGGATGATTCAGTTCGAGGTCACCCATATGACCTACGGACGGAGCGAAATCCACCTGATAGGTATATTCCATCGCGGTTCAGTCAGGGCATTATGGGTAAGGGACTGAACTGGTTTGTTGAAAAGAAGTGAGCTTGGGTTTAGGTTTTTTAGATTTTATTTTCAAAATTAAGTTAATGTAAATCGTGTTTAATGTTTGGTTTGTTAACTTATGTAATTCGTAGTTCTTTTTTGTATATTTAAAAGAAATTAAATTAATGACAATATTAAGCGGACATTAAAATATCAATGGATAGACTCCAATTGAAAAATACAAACACGTCGAATTTCAAAAGCATCAACTGACAAAATGCAAATTAAAAAATACAAACATGACCGTATTAAACTATGAAGCAGCACCACTCGGTCCAGCATGCTGAGGACACCTACTCCACTATGACCCTGAGCACCACAGAGACGGCATATCCGAGGACCACACATGTCGCGTGAGTCCATTTCATTCAAGTATCAGGTTAGTTTAGGCCTGCCTTTAGACGTTCGCCTCAGGGCGGGATTAGCGACCAATGTGGGTCCCTCATAAGCAGGCCATGTCTCGGGATCACCTAATGGTGTGAACTCAAATCTATATACCTTACGAACCTCTGTCATCTTGTACACATCATGCACATACAACTGCCAATCGAGACACTGGTTAGCACAGTAAGCAATAACAAGACGACATGGTATTCGTTCAACCTGAAAGTGCCCACAGTCACACGTCCGTCGCGCAAGATCAACAACTAACACCTTTCCGGTAGTCATTTTGTGCACCTCAAACACCTCATTTCGTCTATCAAAGCGGTGCACAACTATATTCCCAGCTTGTTGCATATTTGCTTCTATCCGCTGTTATGCAAATACGGAGTACATAAATCCAGCACGCTTGCGTTCGTGACTCTCGGCACTCTTCTGCGTAAAAAGTTCATCTTCGTCGCCGGCCTCATAAGTGGCTTCAAAGTCCTATTCGCTATCACTATTCATTCCTTCGTACACTGCAGTTCTATCATCATCTATATCTATATCATTTTGAACTGCCACTGCCTCTACAGTTTCAAACTCAACGTACAACTCAATCTGTGCGTGTTGCATCTGAGTCTGCCGGTGAATTTGAAACATATTCTGCGTACTCGCTTCATCAGTGATCGACATGGCATCAAATTGTATTAGACCACCAAAAACTACAATCGGATTCCGGTACAAAATTATGCTCACTCTCATTAACGTACCGTTCTCCATGCTTTGACAGAGGCCGTTCTGCAGCTCCATTAACGTCATCGTGCATGGAACCACAAACGAAAACGAATTCTGGGACACAAACCTCACTCCCTCATGAGTATTATGTATTATCTCACCGTTGCGATACACCACCAAGTTTGTGGTGCCCTCCATTACACTAACAACAGCCTCAAAGAACACTCAAAACACACTCAAATCTTCTTCAGTATGCAAAATACTATCGAGCTCTGCCTTATATAGAGAGGTGAACTTAACACGCCCCCACGTATTGCCTGCCTCAGCCAATCACGCTTTGACACGTGTCAGAACGCCCCCCGCGTGCTGACTCAGCACGCCCCCCACGTGCTGCATACTTGGACCAATGCATGTTCGCCACGTCAGCACTCCCCCCACGTACTTCCCCTCCTAAGCCAACCAGTCTTCACCACGTCAGCACGCCCCCTGCATGCTGACTAAGCACGCCCCCTGGGTGCTGAATAGTTGGCTCAACCTCATCCAGCCACGTCGCTTCCACGCCCCCCACGTGGTTCAGGCAACACGCCTCTGCGTGTTGTGCTTCCATCTGATACGTCCACATATGTGTAATACACACAGTATACCCATTTTCAGCCAATACACCACAATATTTTCTATATCTAAATTAATGAGCCAAAATTTGTGTTAAACGAACTTGTGTTTGTGCTAAAACCATAGTGAATGATGATCAACAAAAAGAAAAACAATACAATAGTGAATAATAGGTAGATAGCTATATAAAAAATATTTCACTTATAGCATGTTATATTGAATTGAATTCTTTTAAAGCTAATTGCGATGTATTGTTAACAGTACATATTATTTTCCTGTATTCTAATTAGATATATGAATTTCATATATCATATTAGATATAGTGATATATATGTTAGGAAATTATTTTAATTTTTTAATTTATTTGTGGCAATACATATATTAATTATAATCACAAATTATGTTATTTCAAATTAAATGACTTATATAATGATGATCTCATTTATTGTTATAAATGCTAAATTGAATAAGTCATTATTACTTTTGATTTGGAATTAAATGAGAATAAAATCAGATATTATCTTTTGTTCCTTAGATAATTATCTTTTGGATTTTAGATATATTATCTTTTGGATTTTAGATACTATTTTATTTAGATTTTAGAGTTTAATGGGTGTCATGCTCAAATATAAATAGGCCTTCAGGGTTTCGGTCCCCAATATACCAAAGCCGTCTTTGTTGCTCTTTCCCCATCAAAAGAGTTGCAGTTCAGCCGCCTAGGAATACAGAAGGCTTTGGTTGAGGAAGATCGAAAAAAACCACAAGATCCAAATTCTTCCATTAATTTCTGACTCTTATAAGTAAAGGTACGCTTCCACTTTATGTTATGTTTTTGGTGATTTAATATAGATAATCTGGGTCAATAAAACTATTTATTTCAACAAGTGGTATCAGAGCAATTCATAATTTAATCATAAAAAATATTTAGTTTTTATTTTAATTACTGAATTGATACATAGATCGATATATATGTGTCATTATGATTATATATATATGAGGTAGTCTTTCAGTTCGGCAAAATTTTTGTTTTTATTTTTTTTATAATAAGTAATAAATTTATTTATTTTAAAATATTAACAAAGTATTGCTAAATTTTGATTGTCCAAAAAAATTTAAATTATGTGTGCCATTAATTAGGTGTAAACTTAATTGATTATCCTTTTAGGATATAAGGATTAATATGTATATGTCACTTATATAAATATTAATTGATCCAAAAGGAGATTTATATTTTGCCAAGTTATGTGTACATATTAATAATGATAATAAAATTAATTGTTACATAAGGTTTACCTTTTAAGAAGGATGATGGAGACGTATCGTAGTAATAAAAAGGATCTACATATGGTGTTTATTGATTTGGAAAAAGCGTATAATAGGATACCAAGGGAGGTCTTATGGAAGGTTTTAGAAAAGATGAGGGTAAGGATCGCATATATTCGTGCAATTAAATACATGTATGATGAGGCCACAACTAGTGTGAAGACTCAAGGTGGTGTGACAGAGAAATTTTCTATTGGTATAGGATTACACCAGGGATCATCCTTAAGTCCATACATTTTCATATTAGTCTTGGAAGTACTCATAGAGCACATCCAAGAGCCTATGCCATGGTGCATGCTTTTTGCCGATGATATCGTCCTTATGGGAGAGTCAAGGGAAGACCTAAATAAGAAGTGGAGTTATGGAGAGAAGCTTTAGAAGTGTATGGTCTGCGCTTAAGCCGTAGCAAGACGGAATATATGGAATGTAAATTCAGTCCGAGAAGGGAAAACCCTAATATAGAGATGAAGATTGGAGAAAACATCCTACGAAAAGTTCAAAGTTTTAAGTATCTTGGGTGCATCATACAGGATAATGGAGAGATTGAACAGGATGTAAATCATAGGATCCAAGCAGGGTGGTCAAAATGGCGGAGTGCATCTGGTTTTATATGCAACAAAAAAGTGCCTTTAAAACTTAAAGGTAAATTCTATCGCACCGCTATAAGACCGGCTATGCTTTATAGTACGGAGTGTTGGGCGGCTAAAGGGGAGCACGAACATAAGTTAAGTGTGGCAGAGATGAAGATGTTGAGATGGATGAGTGGTCATACACAATTGGATAAAATAAGGAATGAAGATATAAGGGAGAGAGTTGGAGTAGCACCAATTGTGGAAAAGATGGTTGAATCGCGTCTTAGGTGGTTTGGACATGTGAGAAGAAGACCGATAGAACATCCAGTCAGGAGGGTGGATGAGATGGAAGATGGACAAGGGGCGAAAGGCAGATGAAGACCTAAGAAGACCATCCATGAGGTGGTCAAACGAGATCTACATGTAAATAGTCTCTCTGTAGACATGATACATGATAGAGCACAATGGCGTCGTTTGATTCATGTAGCCGACCCCACTTAGTGAGACAAGATTATGTTGTTGTTGTTGTTGTTGTTGTATAAGGAAACTAGTAACAATATAGATTATTATACTCATCTATTTTATAAAAATTTGGTTTTGGAATAAATTGATTGAACATTATGCTGCCAAAGTAGCTTCTTTTGTGAAAATTGATTTATTCAAAACATAAGGAATATGGCGATATATAATTCATGCGAATATTGGTCAGTCCAAAGGAAGGTCTATATTTAGCCGAATTGTATACACATATTGATAATAAATACATGTTTGAGTAATTAATTAAGAATAAAGTAATGCTTATTATTTATGCGAAGGATAGTCGGCCCAAAGGAAGTTTATTATTTGGCCAAATAATAAGTATTGTAAACTTTTGTTTATTTTCTATTAATTATGCGGTCAATAATCGGCCCAAAGGAAGGTTATTGTTTGGCCAATTAATAGAAAATATATGCGGTAATAAATAGGTTGCGAAATTTGAGTCTCCATGTGCACATTAAGTCGGTCCAAAGAAAGGCTTAATGTGTGACAGGAATTTTGACAATATTTGATTACTGCAATGAGAGTATCACTTACAGTTAATTTTTCTATCCAAAGATTGAAAATTAATGTTGTTCTAGATATCTCAATATAGATTTTTCTCATTATTTAACTAATGTTTACTGCATGTTCTTTTTGTTCTAATCCAGAAACTATGGTTTCAGCTACCAATGTTTCTGCACAAATTAGCAGTATTCATATGCTGAATGGTTCAAACTTTAAAGTTTGGAAGGATACCATGGAGATTGTCCTCGGTTGTATGGATCTGGATATAACTCTTCGAGAGGAGAAACCCACTTCCACTCCGAAAAATCTCAATGAGGTTAAAATAGAGAAGTGGGAGAGATCCAATTGAATGAGCATTATGATCATGAAGCGCTCAATTCTTGAGGCATTTCGGGGCTTAATTATTGAGGATAAAGATGCCAAACAGTTCCTAAAGGATGTTGAAAATTTCTTTACAAAGAATGAAAAGGCAGAGGCAAGTAGTCTTTTGAGCAAACTTGTCTCCATGAGATATAAAGGTAAAGGGAACATAAGGGAGTACATTATGAAAATGTCTCATCTTGCTTCAAAATTGAAAGCACTAAAGTTAGAGTTGTCTGAAGACTTACTCGTACATTTCATTTTGATCTCCCTTTCTGCACACTTTAGGCAATTTAAAGTGAGTTATAATACTCTAAAGGACACTTGGTCATTAAATGAGCTTATATCTCACTGTGTGCAAGAAGAAGTGAGGCTACAGCAAGATAAAGACTGAAAGTGCTCACATGGCTTCATCCTCTCAGTATAAAAGAAAGCGTGATACTACTGCGGATGTGCCTTCTCAGCAGAAAAAGGCTAAAAATAGGATCAAGTTTCAACCTGTTTTTTCTGTTAGAAGGTGGGACACATGAAGAAGGGTTGTACCAAATATGCCACCTGACATGTAAAGAAAGGTATAATTCTTACTTTCGTTTGTTCTGAGGCTAGTTTAAGTTATGCACCTGTTGATACTTGGTGGGTAGATTCTATTGCTACTACTCATGTAAGTGTTACTATGTAGGGTTGCTTGTGGAGCCGACCGCTAAGTGATGTTGAAAGATACATCTATGTGGCAGATGGCAATATAGTTGCAGTCGAAGCTATAAGAACCTTTAGATTACATTCCACAAGTGGATTTTACTTGGATTTATTAGAAAAAATTTATGTACCATTATTTAGATGGAATGTGATTTATGTTTCTTGTTTGCACAAATTAGGTTATTTTTTGTTCGTTCGGAGACAATAAAGTCAGTCTCTTCTATAATTCGAATAATATTTACTCTGGTCATTTGGTGGATAATCTATATAGGCTTGACTTAAATTCCTATAATAATGAAATAATGTAAACGGGTACAAAACAAAAACTAAATGAGAATTCGGCATCATTATGGCACAAACACCTAGGTCACATCTCTAAATAGAGAATTCAGAGGCTCGCGTCGGATGAAATTCTTGGACCCCTAAATTTGGCGGACTTGGAAGTCTGCATTGAGTGCATAAAGGGGAAAAGGACAAACGAAAGGAAATTAGGTACCGATAGAGCTAAAGATGTCTTAGAATTGATACATACTGATATATGTGGCCCATTCTCTACTGTCTCTTGGAATGGACAACGGTACTTTATTATGTTCATAGATGATTACTCTTGTTAAAGGGTATCTATATTTAATTCATGAAAAGTCCCATGGATGTTTTCAAGTCTTTCAAAGCTGAAGTTGAACTTCAACTTGGAAAGAAAATTAAAGATGTCGAGTCTGATCGTGGTGGTGAATACTACGGAAGATACGACAGTTCAGGTGAGCAACGTCCCGGGCCTTTTGCTCTTTTCCTAGAGGAGTGTGGTATTGTTCCGCAATACACCATGCCAAGCAAACCTAGTATGAATGGTGTTGCAGAGCGAAGGAACCGAACTCTTAAGGACATGGTGAGAAGTATGATTAGTCATTCTTCCTTGCCTAAGTTACTCTGGGGAGAACCCTTAAAGACCGCAGTGTACATCCTTAATAGGGTGCCAAACAATGAAGTTAACAAAATCCCATATAAAATTTGGACTGGAAAAAGGCTCAATATAAAGCATTTGCATATTTGGGGATGTCTAGTTGAGGCGCGACCTTATAGGCCGCATGAAAAAAAATTGGATTCAAGGACAATTAGTTGCTACTTTGTTGGTTACGCTGAGCATTCACGGGGGTACAGGTTTTACAATCCTGCATCAAGGTCTATTTTTGAAATGGGAAATGTGAGATTTCTTGAGGATGTTGAGTTTGGGGGGAAGGAAATATTAGGAATGTAGCTTTTGATGAGGATTCTATAACTGACAATGATCAGGTCTTTGTTCCTATTATTGTTCAAGATACAATTATAGTACAAGAGTACAATGAGAATCCTACTGTAGATCCAGTTGCAGTACAAGAGAACAATGATAATATTGTTGTTGCTCAAGATGCTACTACAGTACAGGAAAATAATGAGAATCCTCCTCAATCGAACCCATACAGCAAGCTCAACAACCTCAAGAAGTGTCATTAAGGAGATCCAACAGAGAAAGGAGAAAATCCATCTATGGTCTCAAACAAGCTTCCCGTCAATGGTATCACAAGTTTAATCAAGTCATTATCTCATATAGTTTTGAGGTAAATATTATAGATGAGTGTGTATACCGCAAGTTCAGTGGGAGTAAATACATCTTTTTGGTCTTATATGTTGATGACATTCTACTTGCCAGTAACGATATACGCTTGTCGCATGAAACTAAGAAATTTCTATCGAACAAATTCGAAATGAAAGATCTTGGTGATGCCTCCTTTGTATTAGGAATCGAGATACTAAGAGTTCGTTCTCAAGGTATTCTTGGATGATCACAAAAGAACTATATCGAAAAGATTTTAAGTAGATATGACATGGAAAGATGTAGACCAATGGACACACTCGTAACTAAAAGAGACAAGTTCAGTCTCAAGCAATGCCCTAAAAATGATCTTGAGAGGACAACAATGCATGATAAACCTTATGCATCAGCACTAGGGAGCTTGATGTATGCTCAAGTCTACACACGTCCCGATATATCATTTATAGTGGGAGTGTTGGGTAGATACTTGAGCAATCCAAGCATGAATCATTGGATAGCTGTTAAACGCGTAATGCATTATTTAAAGAGAACAAAGGATTACATGCTTACTTATCGGAGATCAGAAAATTTGGAGATCATTAGGTACTCTGATTCCGATTTCATGGCATATTGTTGCGAACTTTGTCACTGAGCTTCATATAATAGATGATATTGAAAGGTTATTAAAGATATTTTGTGACAATAAGTCAGCAATACTATACTCCAATAACAATAAGAGCTTGACAAAGTCAAAGCATATAGACATCAAGCTCTTAGTTGTCAAGGAGAAAATTCAAGAAAAACATATTTCCATAGAACATATAGGAACAGAGTATATGCTAGCAGACCCATTAACCAAGGGATTGATTCCTAAAGTCTTTCATGAGTACACTGCTTGGATGGGTGTCAATATTTGTGATGCCTTTGTTTAGTGGGAGGTTATTCTATATGTCCTATGACAGATATTGAGTTATTTTTTCTGCAGAATTAAGTTGATGGTTTATTTCATGTTATATGAAATGTTTATTTTTACAATATTTGTATTGTGTTTGATCTCAATAAAGTTTTAAAGTTGGATCAGCTGGAAATAGACATGCATGAGATCACTTGGCATGTAATTTCTATATTACTCATCCAAATTTAATCTATGTCGTTAAGTATATTAGGATGGTGATTGTCATGGTTTAGTCACGATATTTAATGTGATAAAAGCTGCGGTAGTTCCATATCTAATGTATGAGACGGACCAGATTGTTAAAGTAATGAGAGAAATAACATTCAGATGCGCGCATAAAGTTTATAAGATGTGATTATGTCAAGAAAGAATATATGTATAGCCCAAGTGGGAGATTGTTAGAAAATTATTTTAATTTCCTAATTTATTTGTGGGCAATACATATATTAATTATATTCACAAATTATGCTATTTCAAATTAAATGACTTATATAATGATGATCTCATTTATTGTTATAAATGCTAAATTGAATAAGTCATTATTACTTTTGATTTGGAATTAAATGAGAATAAAACCAGATATTATCTTTTGTTCCTTAGATAATTATCTTTTGGATTTTAGATATATTATATTTTGGACTTTAGATACTATTTTATCTGAGTTTTAGGGTTTAATGAGTGTCATGCTCAAATATAAATAGGCCTTCAAGGTTTCGGTCCCCAATATACCAAAGCTGTCTTTGTTGCTATTTTCCCATCAAAAGAGTTGCAGTTCAGCCGCCTAGGAATACAGAAGGCTTTGGTTGAGGAAGATAAAAAAAAACCACAAGATTCAAATTCTTCCATTAATTTCTAATTCTTATGAGTAAAGATACATTTCCGCTTTATGTTATATTTTTGGTGATTGGATGATTTGGGTTAATAAAATTATTTATTCCAACGTGTAAAAAAAATCACAAACAATTATATATTATAACTTCAACAAAAATATCTGATTTTTAAATTTGTTTTTCTTTTACAGAAAATTTGATTTAAGAACTCAATTAAATAAAAAAAATATTTACTCAAATTGATCTCCAAATAATTTTTAAACCAATATTAATTTCCAACAAATTTTAATAATTTTGTGAATTTCCAACAACTATTAATGTCTGTTAAATTGGTCCTCTTATCAACTCGGACTCGTCAAATTATAAGAATGATGAACTATATGGTACATAAACTAGTTGAGTAAAACGTTAATTGACATATGGAATTGATCGGGGACAAATTAATTTCTGTTTTACAAAACACAAAAATATAATATTTTTAAGAATAAATTTGATTGATAATATAATTCATTACAAACCAATATGTCTAATTATATTTATTTTCTGTTTTATTCTACATAATTGATGAGTATAATTGTGTCTTGTTCTTGGATATAGTATGAATTATTGTTTGAAACTCATTAACTATTTTTTGTACTCATTCTTCTTACTCCTAATTTTGTATTCCTAATTTTGTACTCATAGAAATATTTACAGCCACTGCAATCTTAGTAAAATTCTGTTAATCCGATTGCAAGATCGCTGAGCGGAAGTCCACCAGTTGCATATCTTTTTGTATTCAATTCTTATTAAAACTCTGTGTGACAGTATCCTTTCTCCCCTCCACTTGTACAATCTCGTTAAGTCTTCCATGGAGACTAATGTAACCCTGCAATGTAACTCAATTCCTTCCGCACAGCAAATTTCTCTTCTCTTATATGAACCCCATACACCAAAGAAAGCATAATTGAAATTATTTTTAATAATACCCCTTCAACACACAACCAAAAGCTCCCCTTGATGACAGTCAGTGGCGGAGCTTAGTTCAGACAAGGGGTGGCCATGGCCCCCCAAACTTTTTATAAAAAATTTAGTAGTACTTTTTTAAAAGATAAAAAATAGTTCAATTGACGTAAATATTTTACTGTGACTTAAAGTATCTAATAAGTTCAATAAACAACACTCTCTCTATCATTAAGTTCAAATATAAAAAATTAGATATTTTTTATTTATTTAATTTAACATTATTTTATATTTTACTATTTATTTAATTTAATTTTTTATATGATAAAAAATAATAGAATATTCAATAAGTATTAATATTATTGTATTTGTATAAATTGATAAAAAAATTCAATAAATATTATAAATTTTAATATTTGTCCTTCTAACTTCTTCTTTACATATTTTACAGAATATATATTCAAATATTTATATAAAATAATAATAAAAAATCAAAGAATTGATACATTTTTTAAGAGGATGGCTAATATTTAAGAAGGAGAACATATAACTTTTACAATATCAACACCTGTAGATAGTTCTTCTACTTTAATGAATTACGAAGAAAGTGAGATATAACTTTCAAAAGTTCAAAAAATTACATCTGATGACTTTAACTGACGCATGAGCGGCCATGGCCCCCCAAACTTTTTATAAAAAACTTAGTAGTATTTTTTTAGAAGATAAAAAATAGTTCAATTGACTTAAATATTTTACTATGACTTAAAGTATCTAATAAGTTCAATAAACAACACTCTCTCTATCTTTAAGTTCAAATATAAAAAATTAGATATTTTTTATTTATTTAATTTAACATTATTTTATATTTTACTATTTATTTAATTTAATTTTTTATATGATAAAAAATAATAGAATATTCAATAAGTATTAATATTATTGTATTTGTATAAATTGATAAAAAAATTCAATAAATATTATAAATTTTAATATTTGTCCTTCTAACTTCTTCTTTACATATTTTACAGAATATATATTCAAATATTTATATAAAATAATAATAAAAAATCAAAGAATTGATACATTTTTTAAGAGGATGGCTAATATTTAAGAAGGAGAACATATAACTTTTACAATATCAACACCTGTAGATAGTTCTTCTACTTTAATGAATTACGAAGAAAGTGAGATATAACCTTCAAAAATTCAAAAAGTTACATATGACTTTAACCTTAACTTTTTGGAAGGAGATCTTGAAATATTTGTTTAAAATTTGACAATATCACCCAAACCAGAGAGATGAGATTAGAGGAGCTTATCTTAAATAGGGTCCATATCAAAAATATTTTGACAATTATTTTCTATTTGCCCCCCCCCCAAAATTTTGTTTCAAGTTCCGCCACTGATGACAGTGACTCATTTTAAACATTATTTCATCCCAAATTAACAGTAAATCACTTGAAGCACCCTCCGACTCAACATATTCTCATCTCGCAGCATCATTCTCCCAAATTCTTATTACATCAAACTTCGTTACTACCTGCCACTTAGTCTCAAACAAGCCTAACATATTCAATTTAAATTTTTTCTTGAGGTTTTTGACCATGCTCAATTTTTCATCACCCCTCAATCCCCTAACATTTCAAGAACAAAATTATTTTAATAAATTATTACACATCTTTTTTTTGGGGCCTGCAGCGTCTTACTTTTTCTTTCTGTTTTATCTATCTTCTTTTTTGAGCAATTTTTTTCATTTTGTACTTGGAGAATAGCCATAATATCATCTTCTTCATTGTATAAAATTGCACCTAATTCCAACGCAAGGTCCCAAATTTTTCTATTTTCAAGCATTGCTCCTCCAAAATACTATCTCTGCTCCCTTACTTCCTTCATTCTTATCCGAACCCTCTTCCTAGCTACTTCTTCATTGTGTTCCGATAGCTCCCCTTGTCCCTTTGTCAATGTTGTTCCTTTTGTGCCAGAATCCATGCCACTATCATTCATAATGTCATCCCTGTCATCCGTTCTTTCAATCTTTCATCAACATCTTTCGCACCATCATCATCAACATACACACCCAACTCAACCCACCAGTCCCTCTATTCAATGTCACCGTTGGGAGAGTAGCGGCTTGGTTCTCTGTCACCAACTCTCCCTCGATCTCACGACCCAACATAGGTGGCTTCAGGGTTGCGCATCTCCCTTGCCGCGTTGAGCCTCCTCTACCGTGGCCTGCCTTTAGCTTCCCTCCTTCAACACCGATTCGGTCTCCCTCAGTCATCTCCACGCCGGTCTCCAGTGCAAGTTTCACAGATGCAGCTTCCTGCACACTTGCCGTAAACTCTTCCCTAGCGTTCCCATCCCTATCGTGGAAACCGTGCTCCACTTCCATCAAGCCTAACCCGGATTCTAGACCCAACCCAACATCATTGAACCAGTTGATTGAGGAAACCAGACCCAAGGATCCTTTCCTATCTTTTTTGAACATCCTTAACTTGTTGGACTTAGCACCAAGCCTACAAAAAACCTTATTTTTCTTATTTCTTTTGTCCCTCCTTTCCAGCCCATTAAAATTACCTTCATAAACCCATGTAACTTTTTTCAAAATCAGCTTCATAATTAATATAATCACATCCCATACAATCCGCTCTCCCTTCAATTATTTCATAAATTGGTTGATACGTTGCCGTTTTTACCTCATTGTGTTTTGAATGATCATTAATCCACTCATTCAAAATAATTTCAGGAATTACCAACATGCCCTTATCTTTTCCATCTTCCCTCAACTCTCCCATCACCACATCGGCTGTGTAACACCCTAATTACCCTAAACCTTACCTTTAGTCGTAAAGCAAAGGTTAATCAAAGGTTACGGTAATTCTAAGGCTTATACATATTTATGTAGAAGGAAATAATATATTCTAGAAGCCCGATGAGGGATTAAGCTCAAAAACAGAATTACAAAGCGCGAAACGTTCACACGAAGCTAACGCACAAGACTGCAAGGTATAGCTGCAAGAGAATAGAACATATATAGATATAAGAATATAATAATCATAAGAAACTAGCCGCAGCCTGCGGAGTTTAAGCCGACTAGTTACAAATAGAAAAATACAGAGTTTTGGAGTTAAAACAGCTTATACAACTTATCTCTCAAGTAAGCCTCTAAGGCCATGTAATCTAAAACAAAAAGGGTGAGAGAAAGTACTGCAACAAAATAAAAGAAAAATAAAATAGGAAGAAACCATACTCTGTTCTGCCACCATGTCCGCAATTTCACCGAGGTGAATTACGACCTGCATCTGAAAAACAACAACAAAGTATGGAATGAGAACCGAAGGTTCTCAGTATGGTAACAGTGCCCAATAATGTAAGATGTAAGGTTCCGGGATGCCGAAGGCAATCCTAGAACTTCCCACCAAATAGATATTCAAGCCTTAACAAAATAAATAACTTAAACCATAAACCATAAACAGGGTTATCTGAACTTAGGGAATTTCTAACTAAACTAATCACCGCTGTCCCACAGCCTTCACCAACCTACCCTCCGTGCGATCCCCTCGCCACCGCCTACCTAACCTCCTCAGCACCAGATAATCACAAATAATGCAAGTAAAACACAGGTAGTATTCATATATAACAAGTAATTCAATAAGCAAGTAGACATATTATACAATTAGGCAAACTCAAGTAATCAAAGCAAACAAACACATAAGAGATGCATATGATGAATGCCTATCCTATTGGCTCGTGATATCACTTGTCGGTCTATAAATGCCAATCCGATACATCCTTTCAGATGTAGCTTTTCTGCCACGCCCACGGATATAGTGCCGGACATACTCGCATGCGCAACCCAAGGATATAGTGCCTGGCATACTCTTGCAGCAGAAAAGGTTATTAATCATAATTCATTCCCAGGGATATAGTACATTGCACATTATCATGCTTAACCCAAGGATATAGTGTCTGACACACTCTCAACATTCAACAAGATCATCATTCCTCTCTGAGTTCTCATCGTACTTAACCCAATGATATAGTGCCTGGCACACTCTCAACATTCAACAAGATCATCATTCCTCTCTTAGTTATCACTACACTTAACTCAAGGATATAGTGCCTGACACACTCTCAACATTCATCTGGATCATCATTCCTTTTTGAGTCTTCAACTCATCACAACCATTATCAATTCATAATTTCATTCCAAACTCATTAGTTCATCAGTTTCTCAATTCGTTGTCAGTAATCACCAAGTCCACTACTCTTCCTTCTCTCTCAACCAAACTCATCCTCAATACACCAAAAACCTAAACCTCCATTCTCTAACTTTTCAAGATAATACCCGGATAATTCCACCCAAGACCTTCTCTATATTTAACCTCCAAAACAAGCCAAAACGTCTTAAATAGGTGTCACAGAAGTTTACAAGCTTGTTGGGAAGGTGAAACATTTAAAAACAAGATTTTTGTTGGAAAACAGGGCATGTGTGTACGCACAATGGTGTGCGTGCGCACGCCCAGGAGGATTTTCAAATTGTGTGCATACGCACAGGTAGTAAAATTTCAACTCTATTCATCCACATAAGGCGTGCGAACGCCCTCAATAGAGTGCACATTCCAACGTGTGCGTGCACACAGGTTGCAAAACTTCATTGGTTGTGTGTGTGCACAGGTCGTGCTAACGCTCTCAATAGCAAGAATTCCCCTATGTGTGCGTGTACACAAGGCTGTGCATACGCACAGCTTCAAAAACTCACAGGGGTGTGCGTGCGCACACAAACCAGAAATCACAAATTCTGCAGCATGCACAGGATTCAGATTTCAACACCAAACTTTGAATGATCATAACTTTCGTTACAAAAATCCATTCTCTACAAACTTTATATCAATTTAAAGCTCTCAAAGCCATATTTAAGTTAAAATAAGTTTCATGCAATTTTAAGCTTTGAGACTCAAGTTATGATCCGTCAAAATTTTCATCAAAAATTCATTTTTACCAAAAATCTCAAAACCTCAATTTTAACCAACTTTCAATTCAAAACCAAAATAAAACCTGCTCAATCATCATAAAACACTACTACATCCAAAATCTTACCATTTCATATCATTCTCCTCAATTTCACACCTAAATTACTCAACCATTACCCATATATCACTACCAATCCATAATTTCTAATTCAATCATAAATCCACACTCATAATCATCATCAACCAACAACAACTTCAACAACCAAAACAAATCCTCATCAATTCCAATAATCTTTACCAAACAATATCTAACATTAACCAAATCCATCATAAAACTCATCAACAACAATAACCAACAATCAAAATCATCATCAACATCCATCTTCAAATCTCAACACCCACCAACACAACTCATCAATCCAAACAGCAATTTATCATCATCCTAACTTCATAATCCACGTTATTTATCAACAATCTCAACACTCACCTTCAAATTACCAACAACATCAATATTCATCATCAATCATCAACCATATCAACAAGCCCTCATCAACAACAATAAATAACACATTCATCATCAACCTCATAATCATTAAATACCAACAATCATCATCAAATTCATATATTCCTCATACCAAAACTCCATATCATCATCACCATCATACAAGTTATCCCCAAACATCAAAATCACATACAATTAAACATACACCCAAAATATTCAATCATATCTTAAGGTCAACTAGCCTAAGTGTCCAGAAACATTATATATTACATAAAGAAAACCGAAACCATACCTTGGCCGATTTCCAATATGCGCAAACACCAAAAGCATGGATCCAAAAAAGTTTTCATCAAGTTCCAAACCACCAAAGCCGAACCAAAAGCCACAACCAACTCCAAAAAGCACTAAAGCTCAAACTAATAACATATATATCACCAAAATAAAAACCGAGAAACCACAACATACAATACTACAAGGGTTTATGAGGAACTTTACCTTGTCCAAAGAGGATTGGGATAAATCCCAACAATTACCCGCTACTAGAGATCACCTAAACAAGCAAAATCACAAAATCTACTAAAAAACTCTAACCCAAAAAATGTAGAAATCTAAGGCTAGAAATTCGAGCTTAAACTTCAATTTCTTACAATATTTTCTTAAATAGAAATGAAGATCTCGACGAGAGCTTCGTGTGGCCGCAAACGACTCGTCAATCGGAGTTTCGTAGCTCAAGTTATGGCTCCCGGAAGGTGAGGATGAATAGTGACATTCCCCTCTTCTCCTCTCATCTCAAATTTGCACCCTTCTCCCTCAAGTTAGGTAAAAAATGAGTTGAATGCTCATTAATTGGCGTTATATATGTTGGGCCTTGGGTCCGATTTGGGTTCGATCCAACCCATTAGCGCTTTAGGTTCGTTTGGCCCACTTTGAGACAAAACCTTTAAGATTAGTGTCCGATTTTTAATTATAAATTATTTTTTGTCCTTTCAAAACAATAAATCAATTTTCAAAATCTTATTTTCCAAAATACGCGGTACTGGACGGACTAGAGCTGGTACTGCCAGCTTAAGCGCCAGTACGCATTTTTACAAAAACTTTTCGAAAAAGATACATTTTCCAACTCAGAAAAATTCATTGAAATCAAATTTCACCTTTATATTTTCAAATTAAAACTTATAAATTTTGAATCTATTTCGGGCACTAAAATTATTTTATTAAAACAATTTTACGTGAAAAACTCTGGTTCTTTCAGGCTGTCTGGTTGTTGAAAATCGCCAGTTTTGTAGCCCGTGCACTCCTTAAGCTCGTACCTGCACACTGCCTTTCCGCAGCTATTCTTCGTTGTTCATAGCTATAGTCACTTTTTCCATTAGCTTCTTCATAACAATTCAATCCAAAAGCCTCCCGTCCCACTTCTTTTACTAGCACATCGAATCCACTAATACCTATTGTGATATGGACCCATTCATTAATCATATCCATGATACAAGTATCAATTTGCACTCGTCCAACACTAAAAGACATGCACGATTCTGTCACTTTGTCACAACTGACTACTTCCCCCCATTGACCTCCTAACATACTAAAGGTATCTGCTGACCACACATGTAACGGAACTCCGTAGTATTTTAACCACACTTTTCGAGTTTCACGTCGCTCCGTCTCATCCCATCTCCATATACTGTAGAAGAATTGCAAGAGACTATGCATTTTAAATGTATATACTTCTTCCGCATTCAATACAGAATCAAAAATAAAAAAAATTTTATATGCTCCCAGTTCCCGTACTTGGACAACTTGAGGCAGGTTTTTTCCAATCATCTTTTTCAAGGATCTAAAATCAATTGCCTTCATCGTACCGCCGACCAGACTTCTCTATAGCCAGTCCAGATTCTCTTTCATCACCAATACTTTCACTTTAATTTCTTCGTCCACCCAATTCCATGCGGATCTGGTTCTTTTTGGTGCCTTATTAGTTTCTCTACCTACCTTTGGTTATCTCCTCCCCTGAGGCTGAGAATTCGTCTTGTTCCGACTATCACCTCCTTCCTAAGCTATCTTTCGAACTTTTGTCTCAGTTGTTCGTCTATACTTCGTTTCTCCCACTTACACAATTTTCCATCTCAATCTCATACGATTCATTTCTGCTATAACTTTCAGAGCCCCACCTTTCGTTGTGTATCGGATGAACGCAGAAATATACATATTACCACATGTTTGTTTTCGTGATACATAGTTATCGTTAATGCATCCATCCAATTAAACAGATGGAATAATTCATTCTTCGAAATATCTTCAGAAAAATTATCAACAAAGATGAAAAAAGACTCATTTTTCAACCGTTAATTGATACTCTTCTTGATTCAAAATCTTAGGATCTTTTGCATGTTTCCTAATTCTAACTCACCCTATGTTTTCCATCCTCTGTCTCATTGTTTTTGATACTTAGTCTCTGAACTGGACTTTGCTAATAACATTTTCTGTGTTGGTGTTTTTCATTTTGTCACTT
>NC_029787.2:126552015-126553022 GCF_000816755.2 Arachis ipaensis
TATAAAGTTTATGTTGTGTATAATCATTGTTTATGATGTGATACCAAACACTTATTTATGATGACATATATCTACTATAGTTTTAATACAAAACACATATTAATTTTAATATGGAAGTTGTGATTTATTCTTAATTTATTTTAATGCTGTCTTACTTTGATATTGTTCTTAATTTTTTTCATATGTTGAACACTCATAGTGACATTTAAGAAGTTCAATATATATTTTGCATATTAATATTTACAACATTCATTCTTATAACATAACATCATGTCAGTGCACCACCTAAATACTCAAAAATCACATAAATCTCTTATTAAGCAACTTATATCCTAGAGATAGCAACACAAATCACATGAATCACATGATAATGATGATCGTGATAATGATAACAAAGGTAGTAGTAAAGGGAAAAAAAAAAAAGGAACGTGAATGAAAATGCAAATATGTGTTTATAAATTTGATTTTATTAAACTTGATTGGAAACACAATTTGGTTATCTAGCATTTCAAAAACATATGGACAAAAACAACTGCATTTCGATCTCGAATCATTTGTTTCTTCCTCCAATTTTCAAATTCTACATCCAATACAAAAAGGGAAGCAAAAAGGAAGTTTTTAAAGTATTTGTTACGGTTTCTCGTAAAAATAGGCTAGTAAGAATCTTTAATATGAAGGCATGAAGACATTTATCTTGAATATTATTGATTTATTAATATGTGCATGTCAAGTGATCTTGCCCACTTTAAATTTTGATACAATACAATAACAAACCCCAAAAAAGGTCTATTTTGACTAAGAGACAAACAAAGAGAAGTACAAAATGAGTTAATACACTAAGAAACAACTGCATCTAGACGAGGTTGGTTCTCTTATCGCATTTAATACATTTTTATCACGTTTTAAAATAAAAAAAAATATCATTTATATTTATAAATTATTTTATTAATAATATAAATTTTTAGATATTATTTTAATAATTTATCCTTATTTTTGTTAAGACTCTT
>NC_029787.2:126554123-126557212 GCF_000816755.2 Arachis ipaensis
CAAACAAACATTGAATAATAAATATATATGATATTGATTTTTAGTATTGATATAATATAATTGGTAAAATATAGAACAACAGTCATATATGTTTCAACTTTCAACAGAAATATGAGTTGAATATTGAAGAAACTCTGGTTGCTTTTGATTGATTTGGAAATTTTGTCAATTCCTTGGTGGATTTAGATGACGGTGTGTTTGCTATATTTGGCCGGAAAAAATAAAAAATAATTTTTATTTTACAGAAAGGGCAAGTATCACATGTTACATCTCTATATCATTAATTAAATTAAATTAACATATTTTCCTTATTTCCGTACTGTATACTATACTTTAGTTGTCAATGAGTAATAGTTTAAATGGCATAATTTCTCCATACTCAATGGATTTGAGTTTTTTATTTTTGGTAAAAAAAAAATACTATATTTTAGTTACTATAAATATACAATTCTGTTGTAAGTGCACAGAAAAATGTTAAGGAGGGGGTGTGCATGGCTGGCCTGGCCCGCTCTGAAGATCCGACCCGATCATGAATACTTTAGGGGTTAATTTGGTGTGATTTTACTGGGTTTAGGGTCGGGTAAGGGTTTTAAAAATAGATTCGGTCATTCTTTTGGGTCGGGTCCGGACCATGACTCGGTCACCCGAACTCGACTCGGTGGCCGGGTCATCATACACAATTAATATTTTGTGTTACTAGAGATGGATGATAGTTATTCTTATGTGGAATTTAAGTATTGTAAACCTTAATATTTTGTGTTATTAGTTATTATAAGACTATAAGTTAATGTTTTATATTTAAAATGCATAATATTGTGTTATTTGTATTGATTTAAATATTTGGTGTTATTAGACAATATTAGTATTGATTATGGGTATGCTTTAATTTTAGAGAAGAGTTGGTTCTTGTTATATTTTTCTAAGTGAATTTTATCATGTTAAATAATGGTTGGAGTCTTAGAAATTTGGATATTTTCACATGCTAGCTTATAAGAAGGTATCAAGGTAATGTAATGTTAATGACCCAATTTTCACCCGATTTTTACCCGGTATATAATTATGGTCCAAAAGTTTATAGGTTTCATCGGATTTAGGATCGGGTTCGGGTCTAATAACTAGGCCCGGTATATATTTCAGACCGAATTTAGGTCACATCAAACCCAATTCATTCGATCAATGCACACCCCTAATGTTAAGTACGATAATATTATAAAAATTTAAAGAAATTTAAAAAAATCATATCTATAAAAATGAAAATATTTATAATGACCACATTCATAATAATGGATACATTTCCTTGCTAAAGTAATCCGTTTTCTTTTTTTTTTTTAAAAAAAACTAAAAACAAAAAATGGTGGAAAACACAGGTGAAGTTGACTTTACGTGAAGTTAATATCTAAGAGCCTAAGAGCCGTTAGATGAAAATTTAGTCAAATCAATCAAATCATCTAACGACTTTCAAGTATCAACTTCACGTGAAGTCGATTGCATCTTAGTTTTCACCACAAAAAATATCATAAAACTTTTAAAAGGATTAAAAATAAAATATTTATGCCTGTAAAATATGAATTGTGAGATTATGGTTTCCATCAATCAATAGGTTACTTTACTAATCATGGTTGATTAGTAAATTAGTTAAATTTTTTTTGAAAAAAAAAACATCACCTTGATAGACTAAGTTTTGAATTCCAAAATATTATTTTAAATATATTAAACTTAGTTTATTCAATATTATTTTAAATATATTAAATTTAGCTACTTTATTTATAATAATAGTATTTTGTGTAAAGAAATTAAAAATAACTTTACAGTGAATTTCAATTCTAAATTAACAAAGGCTATAATTTTACTTTAGTTATTTCAATCTAAAATTTCTAGTATTATACTATCAGATAAATATTAAATTATTCAAATATTAATATTGTTGACATCTAAATGTATGTAATTTGTGAATTTATTCTTGTGCTATATTTGAATTTAGCCATTACTTTTTATCTGTATTTTTTAGCATGCCTATTGCTTAGAAAGACCCCTATTTTTTTAAGTTTTTATCTTTTTATTTTTTCTTCATCATACTTTGCTTCGTAGAGATATTGACAAACAAAAATGATTTTAAGTAATTAAAAATAAATACCCATAAACAAAATAGTTGATATTTAACCCAACTCAACAAAAAACAATTCTTAACAATTTCATTATTTTAGTAGTTTTTATATAACTTTTTTGGTAGTTGTTTTGAATAAATTATTCAAAATCAAATAAAAGATATATTAGCATGAGATTCACGAAATAACTATACTCATTAATAAGTTATTATGTACCAAAAAATTTCCTACTTTTTTAATCTCATTAATTATAATTATTGTTTCCGTAACTATTTTTTATATGTCATATTTTATCAAACTTAGCTTGGGTTGAAGTAATTTATGTCATTGGCTAACTATAGATTTTTCAGTTCAGATTTTCTTACCATTTTATTCATTTATCATAGGAACTGAAATTTAAAAAAAAAATAAATAAATAAGTAAATATGATGAGCAAATTTTAAAAAATTAATAAAAGAATACTCATAATTCACAATATCAGATAACTACAAAAAAAAAAAAGAGACTACACAAAGATAATAACAAAAAAAAAATCTTTAATCCTATATAAAAGAGACCGTTTTTTAAAAATAATATTTATTTAATTTATTTTGTGCACTGTAATAAACTAAACTATGTAAAAGAGACAATTCTTTAATTTACATATAGAGTCAATATGAAAAAATAAAATAACACAAAAAAGAAGAAAGAAAAATAAATGATATCCTAATTAAATATTTGAGAAAGAATTTGAATGATATGACAAGAATTAGAAATTGAAGGAGTGACGGTGAATAGTTGGAAATTCACGCGGAATAGGTTATATTAGGTTATAGGTTATAAGGGTTTAAAATTAAATTTTAAATAATCCTGTGTTGATCATGCGAATTTAAAATTAAATTTTAAATAAACTAAACTATGTAATAAACTATTGGGCCTAAGAAAATAAAAAAATAACATATGTAAATTAAAAAATACCTTTTGGCCTATTTAAACTAAACGCAC
>NC_029787.2:126557534-126567958 GCF_000816755.2 Arachis ipaensis
AGTGGGCAAGGCAAACTAAACATTAGAAAGCAAAGAGTTTCAACAGAAGTATAAAAGAAGAATCTACACCAGATCTTCTATTCAAGATCCTTCGGAAAAACAAAGCAAGGTTTGCATCATCCATATGAAATGTTTCTATCTCTCTAATTTCTAACTGTCTCTCTTAACACAAAAAGAAACCCAAAAAAATTTTTTTTTTTAATTAATTTTCTATACTCACAATATTTTGTACTAAGAGAAAAAATCGTTGGTCTATTCTTCAGTGCTGAGAACGCAGTTAGCAACATCATAAAATTCAATGGCGACGTATGCAGACAGGAATGATGCCAACAGGTAAAAATCTGAATCCTTATCAGAGAATGGTCAAATTAGGTGAATGAACCTTGGATGGTACATATATCGTAATCAAATTTTGTGTTGCAAGATCATAACTTGGGGAGTTTAGCATCTTTAATTTGATTCTTGTTGGGTCGCTGTCTAATGTTTAGGATTATTATTGGCGTATATTATCTTTTTATTTGTTCTTTGCTCCCATAATTAATGTATATAGTGGTTGTTGTTATAGTATTAAAAAAAAAGAAAAACTATTAAGTGTCTTTGTAGTATTTTGCCTCTTAAGTTTTGCCGTATTGATTTTTTTTTTACTTTTTGAGAAATTTTAATTAGAACGGAAAGATCAATAATATAAGGCATCTAGATCTTATTAAAATGATTTTAAGTAATTAAAAATATATACCAATCAAAAGAATAGTTGATTTTAAAATGACTATTTACTTAAGTCAGCACAAGTCCATTTCTTACGCTACAAATAATCGAAGTATGACTAACTTATGATGGTGTTTTTATATGCTCTCAGGAGGTTTTTGGCAACCCAACAACACTGGATCCAAGGAAAAGAAGCAACTCTAAGGTTTCGACTATATCACGGGCAGGTAAGTAAATATATATAATATTATGTCATGTATCGTAAATAGCATGTGAGTTGCAGCATTTAATTTGAACTGTAACATGTAATATAGGGAGACAAAGCTCTACCACCATGTTTTGAAGCAATTTATGAGCATGAATTAGGGTCGTCATGCTACGCAATTGATGAGTGGGATAATTGCTTAGTGTTGGATATAGAAAGTAAAAATAAACAGAAGGTTATAACTAAGGGTTCATTCGAGCTGATTAGGAATTTTTATTTTGTCGGGAAAGGGAATACTATACAGTTTACCTATGCGGGTTTGGGGATATTTTTCATTTCACTTTTCGATGAAATGAACCAACCAATTAAAATTTTTCTTGAAAAAAACTTTTATGTGGGGGACCGATTGGACCAAAACACATTGAACAATATCAAAAGAGCATTTCATCTAGATTACAGCAGCAATAATGACTCTTCCTCACCTGATGTTATGATACTGTCCGGGTCTAAACCATCCGAGCTTCAAGACTCATCAGATGAGGATGAAGATTCAACAATGGAGGATAATAACCCTAACAATCCAATAATTATGTCTGATGAAACCAATTCAATCATTAAGTTGAGCGAAGACAGTTCCAAAAGAGAAGAAATAGCTGATCATAGGTAATGTGACACTTAATTTATGTATTTATCCATAAATTTTATTTCTAGATAACATTGAGATAAATTTTAGGATGGAGACTAACAATTTAAACTATCATCAAGCAGGTACAGTCCAGAGGTTTCCTATAGAAAGAGATTGACAAGTACGGACGTCACCGGAAGTAGATTGGTAAGTTCATTATAAATAATTCATATCAATTTTATGCAAACACATCAAATTTTGATTATCCATTTACAATACATAACCTTAATAATTTCTCCCAAAACACTAACAATGCTTCATTTTTTGCAGTACCTAGGTGCTAGTTTTGCTGCACATTTCACTCCATTTGGACATGGTTCCATTTGGCAGATCGCTGGTCCATCATTTAGCGGAGACAATAATGTCTTTTTTTTTCTATTTACTCAAAAGTCAAGGAAGAAATACAGAGTGGAGATTCGGGGTGGATTGGGCCAAATGTTGTCAAACTTATAACTTGAAGAAAAATGACACCATTATCCTGAAGATGGACTCCTTGCAAAACCGCCGAATAGATCTGACAATTCAAAGATCTTAAAGCTTGTGGGTGATTGGGATCCTAAAATTTACATTCACCATATTTTGAAGTCATGAAGTGTATTGTTAATATTATACTGTTTTCAATGTCTATGTTATTATGAAGTGACAAAGTTTGTATGTATAAGCTTCATCCAAAATTTGCTGGTCTTTCTGAGTATCGAGAACTTCATGGATTGAATGGTATAGCCAAGGTTGCGAGAACCGGACCGATCAATGAACCGGTGAGGCGACTGGTTCACTGGTTCAGTGGTTCGACCGGGGTTCAACTGGGATTCAACCGGTTTAATTAAATATTAAATAAAATTATTAAAAATTTAATATATAATTTTATATATTTAAATTCATTAAAATTCATGAATTTTTAAGTAAAAAAATTTTAATAGAATTTAAGATATAAAAAAAATTGAAGATGAAAAGTTCATTGATAATATTCAGATTGAGTTAAATTTATTGATAACTTTAAAACAACTAACTGAGGCAGAATTTCCACTCAAGCTGCAAAAAATTAAAGATCTTGCAGGCAACATTGTCAAGCCAAGGCTAATTATTCAACATCAATTCTCTTATACAATTCAATTATCCCTTTTTGGGCTGCCAATATACAATTCAATTGAATAACACATTGATGAAATTTCTTATTGTGCAACAAGCCTCTTATAACTAACTAAACCCTAACTAGATTCAACAAATTCAATGCTTTTCAACAACAAAAACTCAGAATACAGAGTTACAGACAACTCAACCTCCAAATCCAGAAACAGAAAAACTAAGTGAAACAATTCAAATTAAATTCAGACTCACATTAAGGAACAACCCAACTCAAAACACAATCCCAATTCAGAATCTAGTACAAAAAATCAACTCAGAAGCCAGAATCTTAGAAATCAAAACTAAAGAAGCAGCGGCTTACTGGAGATACGGCGAGGGAGGAATGATGGTGGTGACAGTGAGCTCAGAAGAGGATCATCAGTTTCTTTTTTTTATTTTAATTAAAGTTTCAAAACCAGATCAATTTCAGTACTGCACCATTCAAACAAAACAAATCAAATTCAAAACAACACAATTTACACAAAAATGTATACATATATATACAAAATTGAATCAGAGGAAACAGATCTAGAGAGAAAAATAGAGAAACCAAATGAAGCCATTATGGACGAGGAAGTTGAAGGTGTGGTTGTCGCAGTTGTAGGTGAACTTGTTGTTGGAGGAAAAAATATTCATCATGATCATGATACTGTTTGTATATGCATGAATATATTGATGACACAGAAGATTATGTCAACATACAGGTATATATGAGCTTCATTTGGTCATGTATATGAAAGATAAATTTTGCTGCCTAGATAATTGACACTGTTCATAATATATGTAATTTGTTCATGCAGCTTGACAGTCACAGAAATCAACTGATTCAGGTAAAATAAAAATTTCAAACTATTTCCATTCAGAAGCAACAAAAATATTCATGAAGCAGCAAACCGAAGCAGCAAACAGAACAGGCAGCATAGAAAATCAAAAACAAAAATCAAGATCAGAACATATTCAGAAGCAACAAACAGATTGAAAGGGTAATAAAAGTGTTCGAGACTCAACACGACTTGAAAAACAGATTGAACCTGAAGCATATTTAACTGGATTCATATGTTTTTTTTTTAACTCAGATGCCCTGTTATTTTTTTTTCAAACAGAACGGGCGAGGTCAGAATTCAGAAGGAAGCAAGTTCAAAATCAAGAAGACAAGAACAGAGTCTTACCGGCGAATGAGGAGGCGGGCTCGGCGAGTTCGGCGACGTTCGGCGACGAGGAGGCGGGCTCAACACGGTGGTGGTCGCGGCTGCTGTGGATTGGTTTGGGTGGCGAATGAGGAACGCTGTTGCTGTGGATGGTTATGGGTGGCGAATGAGGAGCGCTGCTGCTGTGGATGGCTGTGGGTGGCTTGGTGGTTTCTGGAATCTGGAGCTTGGTGGGCGGTGGCAATGGTGGCCTTGGTGGGTGAAGGGGGAAGAAAGGGGAGATTGTCTGATTGGGGTAATGGGGTCAGTGGCATAGTGGATTAGGGTTAGGTTAGGTTACGCGTACGCCTTTCTATTTTTTTTTTTTAAAAAGCCAAAACGACGTCGTTTGGCATCTGAATTTCCAAACCACTAAACCGCCAAAAAACCGGGACAGTTCTTCTGGTTCGCCGGTTAACCGTCGGTTCGACCGGTTTTTCTACCGGTTCTTTGCCATTCGGTTTTTGAGGTTACCCGGACCGGCTAGGTAACTGGTTTCCGGTTATTCCGGTTGAACTGGCCGGTCCGGTCCGATTTTCAGAACCATGGGTATAGCGCATGCTACTGCTGCTGATCTTTACATTATAACATGACGCAAAATTTGTTTACCTATTTACAATTTACATATTCACCATATATTGAAAAAAATGGATTCAGCAATAATTGGATAAAATATAGTGAATACACCATTCATTATATTCAAAAAAATAGTGTTTTCGTATACAGTCACAATGAAAACAGAATTATTATTATAAAATATATAGTTAAACTTACTCTACAGTAAATTAACTAATCAAAATTTTGCCACTAACGTCAAAATTGTGTATTCAGAGAAGTGGGTATTTGAGTCTCAAATTGACATGAGAGAGAGCCAATAAAATCCAAATATTTTTGAAATTACTTTATCTAATAAAAAAAATCAGTCAAATAAAAAATCATGAGTGACTTTGTGGTGTACATATATCCTTGTCATCATTTTAACGAAGAATGAACTTTTTTAATACCTAAGCTATATTAGCCATTATAGGCAAAATGCACCTAAGAAATCTATCAAAACAAAAGAAATGGCCAAAAGATCACTTCCAACCTGTTCAATACAGATATATCAAGGAAGTACAAATCAATTCAACAACACATGAATATTCAGTCATCTAAATACCATAAAGCATTCACTTGGCAAAACCACATAAGTTAAGGAATAAACTAAATTGTGGAAGGAGAGATTTTTATATCATAAAAGAGCTACTGCATTTTATTGAATTTCAAAAAAATAAGTTCAAACATAAAGAGCTAAATAGCTAATTTGCCTAGTGGCTAAGGATATTGTGTCCACACCCTAGCACTTAATCTATTACATAAGAAAGATGCCCAAAAAATAATCCAAACAACTTATACAAAATATGACAACACACACATATTCTCATCCACTAGAATCCAATGCATCAAATGCTATTACATGGACACAACCAACATACCTAATGCCCTAGATTAGTCCTAATCAGTAGCTCTAGTTAACTGCCATGGGCAGCCACCTCAATTAACCCCATGTTCAGAGGAGCCATCATTCCCCGAGCCACGAGACTCCTCAGCTTCATCAAATTGCAGCCTCAAGGATCTTCTCAACCTCTTCAACAAAGGCTTCACATCTTTCTCAGGATCAAGAGAGCCTCGATTAAGGCCAACCACATACTCCTAGTGTAAACAATTGCATGAAAATATAAACCTAATTAGAGGGATAATTAATAAGTTCTAGTCAAAGGAACTTGATCAGAAAATTAAGCGCATTGTCAAAAAAATAAATAAATTGGCAACACCACTCACCTCTTCACTTTCATCAACCTCATCACATGAATTTTCAGAACTATCCACTTCATTTAACTTATCCACCACAGCATCAGCAGACTTTCTTTTGAGGAGAGGATACTATTAAATGACACAACATATTAGGTTCAATTTAAACACGACTAAAAAAAGGGTGAAAAGTAATACAGAAAAAATAATAGAAGAAACTGCAAGTATGAAACCTTAGCATCTTCATCAACTCCCAAGTCAACAACACTTGATTTTGGTTCGGTACATTTAGGCGAACCAGCAAAGAGCTCAGAGCAGCTGGAAGGAGTCAATCCCAATTTCGGTGATTCAGTAACCTTAGAGGGTTCCCCAAATGATCTCTCTCCTTTTGGTACAAACTCAGCCTTGGATAATACAAAGCACATCCGATATAAGACATGAATAAAGGTGGAACAACCAAAGAATGAAAAATTTAAGAAAGAATTTATTAAAATAAAACAATAGGTGCGAATTCCGTTTTATACCTTTTCAGGACTCAAATCTGAACCAGAGAGCTCAAACATTCCAAGTATTGCAGCATCATCACAAACACGCCTCACTGGATAAGTCCATTTGAATTTCTCCATCCCAACAGGCCCACTAAGAACCTTGAACAGTATAGTTTTTCCAACAATTTCTTGGAATATAGGAGAAAATTGTGTGCCAAACACAACCTACGAACAATATAAAACAGAGACAACAGAAAAAATGAATCGGTAGAAACCGAAGGATAAGAAAACTCTTTAACAATAAAATCAGCGCATAATAAGAACATAGCATTCGAGTGACTTACGTCAACATTCTTAAGATGTTGTTTAAACACCTGGGCACAAGTCTTATTCAGTAGGTAACTTGCCTCACGATCAAAGAGGACAAAAATAGAAACACCAGTGAAATCCTCAACCAACACCTTCACTCTAAACCTGGATTTTTTTAAGATGCACATAAATACTAGCCTGAGGTTAACAACTACGCAGAAATAATTCACTATTTAACGAAGCACAGAGGAAGCATTGTAAAATATTTATACTTAGGAGTCACATTTGTAACATGGATGTTGCAAAACTGACAAAAGTAAATCCCAGATTCTGCCTGAACACCTCTGCCACACACACAAGCAGAGTACCACCAAGGACCATTCTCAACTATTTCAGCTATCTTCGCTAGTACAACAAAAGTTTCAGCCTAAAAATATAAGACCAGGTCTATAAATGTTAAGACATTATAACCAAAGATAGTTGTAATACAAACTAAAACTGAAAAACTAAAATAAATACTAACAGCGTAGTATTTTCAAGTACAAAGGAGGAAAAAAGCATTAACATGGTTACAAAAACAAAGCAGTTTTTACTAATGAATAGCAAAAGAAAATTTAACACAAATTATCAAGAGTAAACATGATTAAAAAAAATTAAACTGGTTCCAACCCGGTTGTTATCATCAAGCAACTTCACAGTACACCTAGGTGTGAGCTTCATAAAATCTTCTTCTATTCCGATATTTTTTCCAGATCCAACAAAGGCAATGGGTTGGGATGCACTAACTCCATGTGGAATAGAACTGTTAACAAATACAGCACCAACTTAAATAAGTAAACAATGACAGCAACAACAACAAAAAACACAACAGAAACTACATGTAAAAAAATACTTTTTCCTAAAAGCTGCCACCTCTGGGATGTCAAGATTAAATCCAAGCTTTGATGCAAACATAACATTCTGAAGTCCAACTTTACCTAAAAATATATATATACATTGGTTACAGGAATATAGTGGTAAAACCAAGTGAACTTGGATAACTGACACACCTGAAATGAAAATTTACATGATACGAACTTCTAAAAACCTTAACTTTGGCAAGCTGTAAAACCACAACTGGCTGTTCAGCATACCCAGAAGACAGAAATCGATTAAGTTCGTCAACATATTCACCAAATAAGGCACACCGAATCCTGTGACTGAAAACGACCAACAAAATCACCTACACTATTAGAAACTTGACTATACAAACACACCGAAAACAAAAAAGAATCTCAATAAGAGGAAGAGGTAGAAATTAAAGAACGCTAACTCATTTTCAGCAAGTTCCATCACAGCCATCTTCATCTTCTTTCTATCTTTATCATATTCTTTCTCTTCCGACACGGAGACCATCAGACCCACCACATTTCAAATAAATATTAAAAAAAAAAACTATTAGGAAATAATGACAACAAAGCAACATTCTACAAATCACAAAGAAACAAGACTGCAATCATTCCAGCAAAAAAAAAAGTATGAGCAAATAGCACAACATACCAACTAAGAAATCGGAATTCTCTTTGGTTTCCAAAAGTTGAGTGAATGGATAGATTGTAAGAGCAGATTTTGGAATAAAATCGCAGATAGCATCCCTAACAGTGGTTCTGAACTGGAAAATCAACTTAAACTGATGCCTAGTGGCCCTATAAGATCCTTGGTTTGGCACAACAGAGAAGAGCTTCATTACATATACTCGACCCTCGGAGAGAAGTTGTTTGAACCTGTAAATCATAGTCTTTCGAACAGTTGCTTGTATCTTGCACCCCTACCAATCAACATAAATTATACTAAAAATCTGATAAATGACAAATCAAATACAGAGAAAAACAAATTTAAATGAAACAAAATTTCAGATCTCGATATAAAAAAAAGCAAGGAGAAACACATCTAAATACAAAACAAAAAAACAATAAATTTTTTTTAATAGATTTAGACCACTATAACTCACAGATTCATCAACCAAAATCATCTCCATGGAATTTGGGAGAAGCTAACCAGTAAAAGTTGGAACAGTTCAAAGCCTAATCACCCTAACTTTGAGGTTCCATGCTTCCTTCTCAGGATTAATCTTATTAACCATATCTAAGGCAGTTGTCATATTAAAATGCAATTAGAGGGATGAAAGAGGGAACATATTTCAGTAAATCAAACAGCAACTAAGAAACACATACAACAGCAACATGAATGTGAGAAAAATCTGCCATGATCAATGGGTTCTGCCTTTATTTATAAACACAAATCAATTGAGTAATTCGAATTTCGAAATCGATAGAACCCTTATTTTGGGAGGGAAAAAAAGAAGCAACATAGACATTTGAAATATATTAGTGTTGATTGACTTTGGATATCAATCGAAAGATATTTGCGGGCCCCACTAAATAATCCTATATATAGGACCTAAAAGCAAACAACAATTGATACACAAATAAGGTGTATAAATGGTAAGTTATATTAACCCTAAGTTAATAGGAGAAGAGGGGATGAGATGAGAAGAGAATGAGAGAGAAAAGACAGATAACAAAGACAACATGAGGTAACACCTAGAGAAAAGCAAAAACTAAAAATAAAAAGAAAACCTATGCATAAATTTAGGAGGGGTAGACCTAGATGATGACAGCTTTTAGTATAGATATCATTATTTGATTAGGCTTCCTATATAATTATATTTCCAATGACAGATATATCATATTCCCAATAAAGTTACACACAAGATAACTATCTATCTATGTAATGAAATACCAAAAATAAAGTGGCCATCAATAAATTTAAACTTTCGATATATCCATCGTTTATATTAATTTTCATTATCTATGTGTACTTTTCTATAATTATTTGGGTCATTCTACTATACAGATTGAGGTGGTATAGAAATAGAAAATAATTTTTTTTATAATTATTTTTAATTATTTTATTATTATTCAAAGTGTAAGACCTACTTTTTTAATTTCTCTTTCATCCCATATAAAGAAAGATCTTTAAACTTATATCTTTACCATATAATTCACCTAATTATATAGTTGGTTAGTTACTGAAATTTTGTCATCAAGATTAATATATATCAAGTACCTCTTTGAAATTTTTAATGATCTCACATATGAACCTGTTCTCAACGGTTGGAGAGAATCCACACCTGTAGATTGATGGTAATCTCCTTTCGTCATATCTTGAGCCAAGTTAAAAACTAAAAAGACAACTTTAAAGATATTCCGATAATTAAATTATTTTTCTTCATTTCAACTTAACTTTTTATCTAAACGTTATTAATTAAAGTAAGTGAAAAATAAGCTCCTACGTAGTAGAGAGAACCACAAATTATATTGATATTTCTTGACAGACGATATTTTTTCCCGTGATCACTTTCCAATAATTGAATTGATATATTAACATTTGTACGAAAAATAAAACATTAAAATCAATCTACAATTAAAAATAAAGTAAAATATGTACAAAACAACATAAACATGTGCAAAACAACAAAAATCGTGGATCATATCCTTAAACCTTGCATGATCTGAGTTAAAATATATGATTAATGCTACGTTGCTTGAATTCTCGATTTGCTCAAACAAGTTGGGCAATTTTAAATAAATATATCTCTGTTTGAGATTAAGGTATGCTTTTGATGATTTCATCCATACAACAGATTAAAGATAATCCCAATTCATGATCGCTCGGAAAATTGATCAATAAGCTATCCTAAATAACAATAACTTATAAAATAATAAAAGACGACACTTTTTGACTTATAATTAGAGTATTTATTGTCGTACATGATAATTAATATTCACTAATTAGTTTGGAGTTTTAAATTTTCGTATATATTAGACAAAGATCAAATCTTAACACTTGGTTGACATTTGTATAGAAATAGAATAATAAATAACAAA
>NC_029787.2:126568162-126570625 GCF_000816755.2 Arachis ipaensis
GTTTAAATATATTCACAAAGGAAAAGTATAGAGTACTAACATATTATCTGCCAACTTCTGCCAACTCTTATTTATAATTGTGTTTCATAGAAGTGTGTTCGTGGATGTGTCTAATAATTAATATATTTTAAATACATATATAAAGAGACACATCCAGAAAATATATTTATAAAGACACTTTTATTAAACATAGATATAAAAAGACATTTTTATTAGACACATCTACGAACACACTTCCATAAAACATAATTATAAATAAAAGTTGGCAGAAGTTGGCAGATATGCTGTTGGTAACGTAGCGAACCGATTCACAAAATGTATGTCGAAGAAATGTTGGATAAATATAATTGTATCTTTTATGCAATACTTAATGATGTTTTTGTGTTTTTTCAAATTTGTAGAAAAAAAAAATTTGGGTTTTCTAACTAAAAAAAATCTGTTGTCCACACTTTCAAGTTGCTGCAAACTGAGAAAACTTCCTTTTGCATCTTCTTCTCCTTCTTCTCATTAACATTCATCATTGAGCTTTCAGCATGAGCATGTCCACAACCCTCACTTTGGAACCACTCTTCGGCTTCAACACACGCAGAGGCATCCCCATTTCCATTATTCACCGCTCTTTAAGGCCCAAGACATTGTTATTCCCTCCACCTTCTTCTCTCTCTTCTTCCACCATCATCAAGAGTTCCTCTTGGTCTTGGTCGGTATCCCACAGGCTCCACGCTCCAAAGTTTGAAGCTTTTGCCGCGAACACTGATACCCTCGAGCCCCTTCAATCATCTGATGTATTATTCAGCAAGATTTTCCCCATCAACAGAACTGAATTGGTCTCTCTCCTCTCTATTTTCCTCTTTTTTTATTTATTTTTTAATTCTCTTATATTGCTTGCTTTATGGAGCAAGTTATGGAATACCTAGAAAAAAAATTGTTTTTTATGTGGAAACTGAGAAGAAGTAAAGGGTATCGTTAGAATTTAGAGTTGTTCTGTGATTTTTTTTTTCCCCTCAAAAAAGTTGAAGGGGGGGGGGGTGAATCTTTGGATCAGCTCAATCAGCTTTTATTGCTGTTGGTTATTATTTGCTTTTCGTTTTCTTTTGGTTTCGTTTGATTTTCTGACCAATCAAACAGATTGGTAATAGTGTAGTAGTATATAATAAGTTGTATGTTGCACTTTTTCAAAAAGTAGTAAACCTAATATGAAAGACAGTATTTTTTTATTTTCCCATCTTTAATTTGTTTAATTCTTATTGTGTTGTTATACAATAAAATTTGGTCTTTGGCATTGATGAATTGTTGTCTTACTTGAAATGGAATCTACAGTTGGAGGGACAAATCTTTGTTAGATTGGATCAGGGCAAAGACTTAAGAAATTGGGAGCTAACTGTGGGTTGCAATCTACCTGGGAAATGGGTTCTTCACTGGGGAGTTTCCCGCTTAGATGATGTTGGAAGGTAACATCAATGCTAAACTAAGTGTTATTGGTTTTTCTTCAACTCTTGTTTTGTTTGAAATTCTTGATGATTGTACTTTCTTTAAGTTCTGTTGTTATTGATCCAATTAAGATAGACGATTGGATCTAAAAGATTGATTATGCAGTGAATGGGATCAGCCTCCTCGTGATATGATACCCCCAGGATCTGTTCCTATAAAGGTATACAAAGTTTTCTTGTTTTTCTCATGATTTTACAAAGTTTTCTTGTTTTTCTCATGATTTCACACATGGCACTTGATCATTATTGGGATGCAAAGTTTGACTGTAAAGTAAAAAATTTCAGGACTATGCAATTGAGACACCTTTGAAGAAATCAACGTCATCTTCTGAAGGAGATAATTTTCATGAGGTCAAGATTGATCTTACATCCAACAGTGAAATCTCCGCAATTAATTTTGTTCTCAAGGTTTGTTTTGTAGCAAGTTGTTGTTTGGGATTTAATTTATTCATGTTGGATTTGTGATTGATCTATGGGACTTGACTAAACTTTTCTTTTTGCCTCATTTTATTATGTTTTTGTGTGGTCCTGTCGACCCAGGATGAGGAAACTGGTGCTTGGTTTCAACACAAAGGAAGAGATTTCAAGGTTCCTCTAGTCAGCTACCTGAAGGAGGATGCTAATATAATTGGACCTAAAAAGGGCTTTAGTTTTTGGCCAGGTACATCAAAATTATTAAGCATTATATTTTTTTTTTCAAATTTTTATTTTATTTTATTGCTGCTTCAATATATGTATATGCTGTTTCATCTATTGCTCTGTGTTCCTTTAGTGAGTGTCAACTGTCACATAAATGATAGTACAATGATACTTTGTAGGTCATGGTTCTAATAGGTCATCTCTTGTGTATTTAAGTATTTTAAATCAAACACTTTCTCATAAGATGCTTAGATAATGATCAATAGAGTGAACAGCCATTGAATTATTGGTGCAACTAAAATACAAAGAAGAAATGTATTTTCAGTTTATATGT
>NC_029787.2:126570659-126576593 GCF_000816755.2 Arachis ipaensis
TTGATCTCTACTTTGTCAAAAGAAAGAAAACTCATTGGATCGTAATATCTCTTGGAAGTTCGAAAAGATCCTTAGTTGGGTTTTATATGTATTATTGTGGGTGCTCTTTGTTTTGTGGTTTTGACCTTTTAGCTGTTTCCACACACCATTTTTTGGTAACCTTGATCTAAAAATATGTATCATTCTTTTCTTCCTCCTAGGGGCCTTGGGGCAGATATCTAACATTCTTCTCAAGTCAGAGGCAGTGCATAGCAACGATCAAGATAACGGCAAGCAATCCAGTGAGCCAAGAAAAGGAAATAGTCAACTAGAAGGCTTCTATGTAGAGCTGCCAATTACCAAAGAAGTTACTGTCGGCAACTCTATCAGTGTCTCCGTTAAGAAATGTGCTGAGACAGCTAACAATCTTTTATATTTAGAAACAGATATACCTGGAGAGGTTCTCCTTCATTGGGGAGTTTGCAAAGATGATTTGAGAAGGTGGGAAGTTCCACCTGCTCCTCATCCAGCAGAAACAGTAGCATTTAAGAACAGAGCTTTGAGAACTAAATTACAGGTGAATGCCTTGCTGCTTGTGTATCTTTTCCTTTTTATACGTTAGCACTTGGATCTAGGTTATAAATAAGTTATACCATTAGTGGAGTTCTTGCCTTGAATTATTAGTGAAGATGTTCTGATACTAAAATACTTTTATAAGGATTTCGAACTTGATCTTCACCCCAAATCATGTTTTAATTTATATTGCACCTGAGAGTTAAGACTGCAGAATTGTTTGAATATCTTATCCAATGATTCACCTCTATACTGTCTTTTTCTCCTCTCTTCAGCTATATGTGGCTTTGTCTTTTTCTGAACTAATCTTGTTTCAATTTTATTTACTGAATAGTAAGTGCTGCCTAAATAGTAAGCGCAATGCAGTAATGTTGTTATTTGCCCTTTCTTTGTGTCGTGTTATATTTACTGGAGTATTCACTTCTGCAGTCAAGGGACAGCGGGAAGGGGAATTCAGTAGAAATTCCTGTGGGAGAAGAATTTTCAGGATTTCTTTTTGTTGTTAAGCTAGACGACAATACTTGGTTGAATGACAAGGGAAATGACTTTCATATCCCTCTGTCAAGTTCTAGTAACTCACTTACTAGCAAAAAAAAGGATCAATCAGAAGCTGTCCAGAGGGAAGTGACAAGAGTGGAAAGTCAGGAGGAACCTACCTCTACATTTACCGATGGAATAATCAGTGAAATAAGGCATTTAGTGACAGACATTTCCTCTGAGAAGACTCGAAAAACAAAATCCAAAGAAGCACAAGAAAGCATTCTTCAAGAAATTGAAAGACTTGCTGCTGAAGCTTATAGTATTTTTAGGACCAATGTTCCAACTTTCTCAGAGGAAACCATTGCGGAACCTGAGGCGGTGGCTTCTGTAGAATCAGAGACATTGGTGTCACCTGAGGCACCAAAAATATCCTCAGGGACAGGCACTGGTTATGAAATATTATGCCAAGGGTTTAACTGGGAATCTCATAAATCTGGAAGATGGTACATGGAGCTGAAAGAGAAAGCTGCAGAACTATCATCATTTGGTTTTACTGTAGTTTGGTTACCACCACCTACGGAGTCTGTGTCCCCTGAAGGATACATGCCAAAGGATTTATATAATTTAAATTCTAGGTAATTGATTAAAATCATTCTATTTGCCTAATTATTTTCATAGGTACTGATGTGGTTGTAATGTTGTATTTAAACTTTTATGATTTCTCGATAGATGACCCCTTGTTAGGAAATTGCTTATCATCGAAAGTGTGTCTTATATTCTGCACTTCAAAAGTATTATTTTATTGATTCAGTTTATTATCTGGGAATCTGGCATTATTCTTTCAATGTGCTGGAAAAAGGTTTTATAGACATGAAGCACCATTTGCACATTTTCATGGGAAGGAAATTTTGATACAAATTGTTTTTTTATTTAATAGATATGGAAACATTGATGAACTGAAGGATGTGGTGAAAAGCTTTCACAGAGCTGGAATCAAAGTACTTGGAGATGTCGTTTTGAATCATCGATGTGCCCACTTTAAGAACCAGAATGGTATTTGGAACATATTTGGAGGTCGCCTCAACTGGGACGATCGAGCAATTGTTGCTGATGATCCACATTTTCAGGTTTGTTTCTGAGAATTTAAGGCAAAAAAATTGGTCTGTTTTAATATTATTAGTAATCATCTTAAATCAAGTTGGATAGATCTTTGCCCTTGTTTATACCCAGAAGCAGCATGACTGGTTTTGTTTATGAGGTTGAAGATCAATGCCTTTCAGTTAACCCTCTCTCTCTCTCTTCCCGCAACAAAAACCTACCCAAGAAGTCAAGTTTTCTATCCTTAAGACTGAGGAAATTGATATCTGATGCCATAACATGTAACATAGTTTCATGAACAATGTATTAGGTGTTACACTTTCTGTTTCCTATGAAAGTGGTGTTCATTTGGAAACTATAGGTTGAAGAAATTTGTGTGTGTGTGCATGTCTATCAAGATAAACAGACATTTCGTTCTGTGGTAGTGTGCTTAACGTTTTTCACTGCTTTGTGTTTGAAATTGTATTTTGTTTTATGGTATCAGAGTAACTTTGTTCCAATAGCCTGAATGACAATAGTGGATAGCCATAACTATTTCAGGGTAGACAATCTTCCTAAAGAATGGTCAATACAAGTGAACTGGTTGCAGTAGAACTTAGAACTGTTTGATAGATGCAAATTTCCAGAAACTTTGTTTAAATTTTATACGTCATATTCGAGTTGTTAGCATTTTGTTGAGTGAACAGCCCAAAATGGAACACATAAGTTGTGTTGAAGTTGTTACTGACCTACTTGTTTGGTGGCCTGTTCTCAAACCAATAACATATTTCTATTTAGAATAATATCTTAATATTGGTGCTTTCGGTTTATTGAATTTTCGTACTTTATACAAGGTCATGAAATGGATTATGATGATGTAGGCAATCCAAATATTTTGAAGTGATTACTTCTGTTGACTGTTCCCTTCACCAATTACTATGTAATTGAATTCTACCCTGAATAGGAGCAAATAACATATTTGTTTATACCTATCACAATTGAACATGCTCATATGCACAATGTGAAGATGTACATCTTCGTGTACACAAAGTTTTGTGGTGTAAACAATCTAATGTGTTGATTGACTTCATGATAAACGAGACAACTTTGATTGAAACATTTGGAAGTGCCTTATAATTGGTAAAGTAGATATGATATGTGTGATTTGTTCTTTTGAAGTTCTGTCTTTCAAATACTATGATACAAAGTGCTTTATATTTCTGGGAAAATCTAAAAATACATATTGGATATCTTTTCTTGCCAAACAGGGTAGAGGCAACAAAAGTAGTGGAGATAATTTCCATGCTGCTCCGAACATTGATCATTCACAGGAATTTGTGAGAAAGGATATTAAAGAATGGTTACTTTGGTTGAGGTTAATATTACTGATCTTAATTTTCAATAGCTTATTACTAGTGCTTAGGACATAATATTGTATCAGATGATGGTATATCCAATAAGTTTGTCAGTAGTGAATAGGTTATAATAATATAATATAATAAGATCAGTGGATTTGGAAGCTTAAAATTGCATCTCTAATCTATGGTTTTCATGATTAAATACATTATTATTGTCGCCATTCCTTCTGTTGCATTGAAGAAGTACAAGAATTGTCTTTCAGGAAAGAAATTGGCTATGATGGGTGGAGGCTTGACTTTGTGAGAGGATTTTGGGGTGGTTATGTAAAGGATTACCTCGAAGCAAGTGAACCTTACTTTGCTGTTGGAGAGTACTGGGATTCCCTCAGTTATACATATGGCGAGATGGATCATAATCAAGACGCGCATAGGCAGCGGATCATTGACTGGATCAATGCTACCAATGGTACTGCGGGGGCATTCGATGTTACGACCAAAGGGATCCTTCACTCTGTAAGCACTCAATTCGATGGTTTTAAGAACGTTCAAATTCCTCGGGGGATATGCTTTGATAAGTGTTTGTTGGAAATTTTTGCAATGGATTAGTGCAAAGACAGCGTGGTAGTGTTTCTTTTTCATAATTTTTTCCATGATATTGATAATGTTTCTAGCAAAAAAATCTCAATACTCATCCTGAATAAGCTTGCTGCTCCAATGCCTGAGATTTTAACTGGTTTCATGTGGGAGAGAATAGTATCATCATTTAATTATGTTTTTTCAGGCAGCAAATATAAATCTTCAAAAAAATTTCTCTACTATTGACATAAACAGACTTACCTTAACATTTGCCGATAGTTGACTGGTTTTTGGTCCATATAGGCATTGGATAAATGTGAATATTGGCGATTGTCAGATCAGAAGGGAAAACCCCCTGGAGTTCTTGGATGGTGGCCGTCTCGTGCTGTTACTTTTATAGAAAATCATGATACTGGCTCTACCCAGGTTCGGACTTCCCTATACAAAATTATCTTGCTGCTTGAATCTGAATATCTGATTGAGCATAGTTCATTTTCCTCTGCTGTGCTTCGTCCGTTGATATGAACATTTCTGCAACTAACTAAGATTGGAGTTTATTAAATCAGGCATTTTCCTTTCAATTTCTTTGGATTCTTTATATTTATTTATATATCCACATTTAGATCTGTATACTGTAGCAGTGTGCAATTATTGACATTTGTAAGTGTTCATTGCACAAACATTTATTATGATAAAGCAAACTTTAGAGGTAACATTTATAACTGAGATTGCTAAAACTATCAAATATTGCAACACTTCATATTTTCTCTTGAAGGGTCATTGGAGATTTCCAAGCGGAAAAGAGATGCAAGGATATGCATACATCCTTACTCACCCAGGAACTCCATCGGTGTTCTTTGATCACATATTCTCTCATTACAAGACTGAAATATCCATTCTTTTGTCTGTCCGGCAACGGAACAAGCTACACTGCCGGAGTATAGTAAGTATCATACTAGTAGAGTTTAATTTCTATACACTGGTGGCGTAAAACTCTTTTACACCAGCATACAATCAAGTGTTATTACATAAAGAAAAATGAAGGTCATTACTATTATGAGTTTAATTTCGATGTGTTAATGTAAAACTCTTTTTACATTGACATCTACTCAGATGTTGTCAATTTGTCATGTAGATAAATGTAATTAAAATCACATTTTATGTACGTGGTAGGTTGACGACACCGGATTGCAATGTAAAAGAGTATTATATCATTTTGTGTTTTGACATAGAAACCAAACGCATTATTTATATTTTCATGCACAAATTAAAGGGTAATCTATGTAATATAAAAATTATGGTGTTCTTGGAGCACTCACCATTCTTTTTATTTGATGTTTAAGGTAAAAATATGCAAGGCAGAAAGGGATGTTTATGCTGCAATCATAGATGATAAAGTTGCTATGAAGATTGGACCTGGTCATTTTGAGCCACCAAGTGGATCCCAAAAATGGTCCTCAGCTCTGGAAGGAAGAGATTATAAGATTTGGGAGGCATCATAATATAGTTTGTGTCCATATCTTATTAATTAAAATTAAAACCAAATATATATTCCATTGGAAAATTCTTCCAATTGATTATGCCATCTGCCTCAATTAGGAGGCATCATTGTACCACTGTATAGATTCTTCATATATAGAACCAGCATCTTAGAGAATTTCATTTAAGTCAAATGCAGGCTTATCCAAAACAAGAAAGAAAGCCTTCAAATCAGGAGAATTTGTATCAATAATGCATTATAAATAATATATATATGGAAATAATATAAATGTAAGGGCACAAATGCATGGCATTGATAGTATTAAGTAGCTCTTGATCAGGTTCAAATGTGGCAATGTATTCAGTTAATGTGAACAAAAATGGAATATTTACATGTATGCACCCTACTTTG
>NC_029787.2:126576677-126579675 GCF_000816755.2 Arachis ipaensis
TTACTCAGCATTATTACTTTTTTTTTTTTTTAACCGAATATATGGAGACTCGAACCCACAACTTCTTAATTGAGTACGGAGAGATTATGCCATTTGAGCTATTGCTTCTTGGCTACTCAGCATTATTACTTAATATTTCAGATGTTTAAACTTTAACCACGTGCCATGCTTTCTATTTTATGATGACTTTAAATAAATTTTAGAGTAAAGGACATTTTCGTTCTTGACCTTTTTTTTCGCGGACATTGTCGTCCTCAAGAATTAGAAAATACATTCATGTCCCTGACTTTTCCAAAACGCGGATAAAGTGGCCCTCCGTTAAAGTGACTCTGTTAGACTCAACGGAAAACGCTGACGTGGCTCCGTGGCGCTGACCTGGCTGTTACGAGAGAACACGTGGCATGTAGCTTTTCAAAACAGGACATATTAGTCCTTCCAACACAAAACGACGTCGTTTCACCCAAACCCCCAATCTTTCACATCTTTCACATTTATGAGCCCTAATCCTTCCATAGATCAGCCACCTCCAACCCCCACCACCTCCTGTGCCCCTGATTCCCTCTTCCACCACCACCTAAGCTGCCCCTCCTCTCCTTGCCCCATCCCCCTCCCTCTCCACCTTTGTCCTTTTCTTCTTCCTTCTTCCTTCGTCCTTTTTCCCTTCCATTCTTCCTCGGCGCCTGCCTCCATCACCGCCGCACAGCCGTGCCTCCGTCAGCCACCATCAACGCCGGCGAAGCTACTAGAAGCTTCCACCACCATGGCCACTTTCACCTTCTCCATGTCCCTATCGTCTTTTCGTTCCTTTGTGCCCATTTGGCACCACCGTGCTCCCAACCACTGGAGCTTGGGCCTCTTTGACGTCACGGAGCGTATGAGGTTGCCGCCGCCTCTCAAATGCTCCGCCGCAGAACCCGACCAGGAAACCAAGGTTCCCGCCACTTCCTCCGGCTCCGGCGAATGGACTCATAAGCTGACCGCGTGGATCGCCGGGATCGGCTTCCTTGAAACCTCGTACCTTACCTACCTGAAGCTCATCGGTTCCGAAGCATTTTGCCCTATCGGTGGTTCTCCCTGCGGCGACATACTCAACAGTGATTACGCGCTTATTTTCGGTATTTTTTTCTTTGCCTTCTTTTGAATGTGTTGCAACTATTCGATGGTGCTTGCAATTGAACTGTTCTATGATTTGATTCTGTTAGGGTTTTGGCTGATGTGTGTGTTTGCCATATTGTTGTTCTATGTGTGATTCTTTTTGGTCTCTGAATTTTGTGGTGTGAAGGGTATTATTTGCAGGCAATGTGTTTGAAAGAATGTGTGAGTGACATTTTTCTGTTTTGTGTTTGATAGGTGTTCCTCTTCCTTTGGTTGGGATGGTGGCGTATGGCTTGGTTGCGGCGCTTGGTCTGCAATTGGCCACAAAGAAGATGTTGCCTTTTGGGATTGGCAGGTCCAGCTCCCAGCTCATGGTGTTGGGAACCACTACCTCCATGGCAGCTGCTAGTGCCTATTTCTTGTTCATTCTCAGCACAAATTTTTCTGGGTCGACTTGCTCATACTGTTTGCTTTCGGCATTCTTGTCTTTCAGCGTTGACGGTAGCTGACGGAGGCGCCGTTGTGCGGCGGTGATGGAGGCAGGGGCCGAGGAAGAAGAATGGAAGGGAAATAGGACGAAGAAATAAGAAAAGGCAGAGAAATTCGAAACAGGATTGGGGGAGGTCACAAAAACGGCGTCGTTTTTGTCTCCAGGGACTTATATGTCCTGTTACGAGATGCTCCATGCCACCTGTCCTCCATTACAGCCACCTCAGCGCCACCTCTGTCAGCTCATCTTTTTCCATTCAGTGCAGACGGCTGAATTCAACGGAAGGACATAAATGTCCACGTTTTTCAAGGGTCTAGGAGTTAAATGTATTTTCTATTCCTTGAGGACGAAAATGTCCGCGAAAAAAAAGGTCAAGAACGAAAATGTCCTTTACTCTAAATTTTAAGATGGAACGTAAGCCAAAACTTATCAAAGAAAAAAAGTAAAAAAAAAAAAGGCATATATTATTAGATTTGTAAAAAAATTAACCGTTTTTTTTCTTCAAAACATATATTCCTTCCCACAATATTACACTTAATATTTCTCTAGGTTTAATACTAAGAAGATTAAGAAATATGAATGCATGTTATCTTGGACACAGAAAAAAAGAAAGAAAAATTTCATTAAAGCTCAAAGGTTACGATTGTCATTGGCCTTTGTTTGTTTCTATTTGTTAAGATATTTGTGATACGCATGATTATTTGTCTATAACAGATAAAATTGAAGTTATGATAATTTGTTTTTCACTTATCACTACCCCTTTCAAACATGTATGTAAATACTTGCCACCAATGTTTCAATTTAACTGCAGCCTTGGGGTTAGAAGGAATATTCTCATGAAACTAAATAACAAAACCGTGATAACTCAACTATAATCACTTGTATCAAATTTTGCACACGACCACATCTTTCCTCATAAATTTGTTCATTAAAAATAAGAAAAGAAGCAACTATTTTTAGATCAAACATCTTGTGCAATGCCTTTGACCATGACCATGACCATGAAGATACAAGCGTTTGCCAAAATTGCACGTGTTGTAAAAGAGGTATCACGTTCTTTTAGACCTCTCCTGTGTTTTCTCGGATCTAAACCTATATTTAGATTCAACCACACCCATTTTGTTTTCCTTGACATGAAGGCCATGATCATATAAATACCATGTCTCTCTTTCGAAACATACTTGGGATTCTCAATTTTGTTAACAATCCCCAGTCAAGGGTGATTTTTTGGCCGGGGTTTTTGCTTCTTTTGGTGGCAAAAGGAGCAAACCTTGGCCAACATAATAAGAATCATGGCACCTAAAATTAAAAATTTGTTTTATTTTCTTTGTTTGGCAATTACCTTTATTCCCAGCCTCTATGCTAATGTCTTGGACACTGAAGCGTTTTGGCAGGACCAACTAAGAATGTTTG
>NC_029787.2:126580469-126589978 GCF_000816755.2 Arachis ipaensis
ACGAGAAAGCCTATTTCCCTGATCCCTTTGCCATCTCCGGCAACTTCACCTCCGCCATTAGCTGGTAAAGGAACTGGACTAAAAGAATTGAATAATTGATGGATGGTCAAAAATAATAAATCTTGATGGCGCCCTAGCATTTCTCTTACAGCTTATTCTATATCATGTTTGTTTTTTTAAGTTTGGTTTGATGTTTGTGGACAGGGACATTCTTGGAAAGAATGGAGGAAGAAGGATGTTGAAAGGAAAGAACAAAGGAGCTCCATGTGTGGCGAGCAACCCCATTGACAGGTGCTGGAGGTGTGACCCACACTGGGCTGATAACCGCCAAAAGCTTGCGAATTGTGTTATGGGATTCGGCAGAAACACGTACGGAGGAAAAGGAGGAAAATACTACGTGGTCACCGACCCTTCCGATGATGACTTGCTGGCTCCCAAGCCCGGCACTCTTCGCCATGCAGTGACAAGAACTGAACCCTTGTGGATCATCTTCTCCCGCAGCATGGTGATCACCCTCCAGCAAGAGCTCATCATGGCTGGCAACAAGACCATTGATGGAAGAGGCTTTGATGTCCACATTGCACACGGTGCTGGCATCACCATCCAGTTCATCAAGAATGTCATCATCCATGGAATCAAGGTCTACAACATCGTCGTCAAGGACGGTGGCATGATCAGGGACTCCGAGAAACATTACGGCTTCAGGACAAAGAGTGACGGTGATGGTATCTCCATCTTTGGCTCTAGCAACATCTGGATCGACCATGTTTCCATGAGAAACTGCTCCGATGGATTGATTGATGCCATTATGGGCTCCACCGCCATTACCATCTCCAACGGCCACTACACTGACCACAACGAGGTGATGCTGTTTGGAGCCAGTGACAGCTACACCGGCGACAAGATCATGCAAATCACCTTGGCATTCAACCACTACGGCAAGAGGTGTGTTCAGAGAATGCCAAGAGCCAGATATGGTTTCGTCCACATTGTGAACAATGATTATACTCATTGGGAGATGTATGCCATTGGTGGCAGCAAGAACCCTACCCTCATCAGCGAGGGTAACAGGTTCATCGCCCCCCCGAACCGGTTTGCCAAGGAGATCACCAAGAGAGAATACACAGAAGAAAAAATATGGAAGGACTGGCAATGGAGATCAATCAATGATGAGTACTTGAATGGAGCATTCTTCATTCAATCAGGACCTGAACTGAAGAACAGGCCATTCTCAACAAAGGACATGATCACAGCCAAGCCAGGAACATATGTTGGACAGCTAACACGCTATGCGGGTGTTCTTCCATGCAGAATTGGACATCCCTGCTAGTTAGTTACTTCCTTCTTCCTTATTGATTAGTTATTGAAGATTCTTCAATAATAATTCAATTCATTCTTTTGCTCTCTCACTCGTGGATGCTGCAAACTGTGGCTTTGGTTTTGGCAATGTGATATTGATTCATAGTTCTATACTTAGTTTCTTGTACTGAATTTTGAGATTTTCAATGTGAAATTCTTTCTTTTTGAGTAGAAAAACATGAGTTATCTACTGCCCCTGCTTGGCAACCAACTTGTAACGGAATTCATTAAAATAATTGCAATTACAAATTGGTGAAAACTTAGGTGTAGTCAACTTCATGTTGAAGTTGATAATTGAGAACCGTTAAATGATTTGACTAAATTTTTATTTAATGATTCTCGGTTATCAATTTCACAAAAAATTGACTGCACCTGAGTTTTCATTTCACAAATTTATCAATTTAATTATTAAGTATTTCTCTCGTCTTCTAATTTTTTTTTTAAGAAACAATCTTTTTTATAACACTCAAAATCTACTCTAGATTAAAAAAAAAACTTTTCTTTTTCCTCACTTTTGAATATAAAGGAAATTCATCATCAATCTATACTGGCATAAATTGTTGTCGTATTAATTTTCTAAGCATGAAAGAAAAAAATTATTTTCATAAGAGGATAGAAAGAGAAATAATTTATTTTCATTACGAGAAATTTTTAATTAAGTATTCTGCCACATCAGCATAATGGACCTTTATAATATTTCAAATAAATAATAAATAAAACTTTTAAAATAGTTTGGAATATGGATAAATAAAGAATAATATATAGAGTAAAAATTTAATATCTTATATAATATTAGGACAAACATTGTATAAGTGCATAGTGTAAGTTGTAAGGTATCAGAATCTTTGATGAGAAATAAAGTAATTTGAAATTAAAGAGTTAGAAAAAGAGTTGAGTGAAATTAAGGATCTCTTATTAGATGAATTACAAAAGTGGGTCTATACAGTTTGTTATAGTAGTTTATATATGGGCTCAGTGAGTGGGAGAGCTGTGGTTACAAGTTGGTTGTAATTACAAAGTTAGTTAGGGGTTAGTATGGAATCTAACTGAATTGTGTTGAGATGGCATAACTAACTTAGCAGTAGATGCTGAATGTGGAATGTTATGGAAGGTTTTGCATCATGTACACTATCATGCCCCCTCAAGCCAAGGGCCTCCTAGGGATCTGCTTCAGATATTCTGAGCAAGTTCCTGAACTTGTGAAATGATGTTGTTGAGAGGGGTTTGGTGAGTGTGCCTGCAAGTTGGTCTTGTGCTGGGATGTACTGAATGAAGAGTTCCTTTCTAGAGACAAAATCTCTTACGAAGGACTGATTGAGAGCAAAATATTTTGATTTATTGTGTAGAACTGGGTTGGCAGACAGGAGAACAACACTTTGGTTATCATAGTATACCACTGGCTTGGCAGAGCATGATATTCTGACCTCAGTTAGGAGATTTTGCAACCATACTATCTTAGTTACTGTATCTGCAATGTCTCTGAATTCCGCTTTTGTGCTGCTTCTTGAGACTGCAGATTGTTTCCTACTTGCCCAAGATATCAAGTTGGGACCTAGGTAGATTTCATACCCATTGGTAGACTTTCTGTCATCAATGTCGTTGGCCCAATTTGAGTCACAGAAACCATAGACTCTGAAATTTGTGAATTTTTTGAACTTTAGACCATACTAAGTTGTGCCAGAGATATCGAAGAATTCTTTTTACTGCCCTCCAGTGCGAGTCAAGAGGGTTGTGAAGGAATTGAGCAACTTTGTTGACCGAAAATGAGATTTCTGACCTTGTGATTGTTGCATATTGCAAGCCTCCAACTATCGATCTGTAAAGTGTAGGATTGCAGAAGTTACTATCACAAAAGGCTGAGAGTTTGAGAGAGGATGTCATTGGAGTGGGCACAGATTTGGCAGTGCTCATTTCAACTCTTTTGAGGAGATCTTGAATGTACTTTGTCTGTTTTAAGGTTATTGTCCCGTTGCTGCTGTGTTTGACTTCAATTCCGAGAAAATAGTTCATTTCTCCTAGGGCTTTGAGAGAGAAGGTGCTGTGGAGCTGAGTTATGATGGAGTTGATCTCTGATTTTGAGTTTCCGGTTACCAAGATATCATCTACATATACTAAGATGTAGATTGCTGAAGAGGGGGTGAATCTGGTGAAGAGAAAGACATTTGATCTAGTGCTTGTGAACCCAAACTTGAGGAAGGCAGAGTTGAGCTTTGTGAACCTGGCCCTTGGAGCCTGTTTGAGACCATAAAGGGAACGTTGCAGCTTGCATATTTGATGTGGGTTTGAGGAGGTAAAACCCGCTAGTTGTTGCATGTGTACATCTTCACTGAGGTCACCATTGAGGAATGCATTGTTGAAGTCGAATTGGTGTACTTTCCAGCCCTTTGCAAGTGCAATGCTGAGCATGACCAGAACAGTTGCATGCCTGACCACAGGACTGAAGATTTGGTCATAATCAACTCCTTGTTTTTGGTAAAAACCCTTTGCTACAAGCCTCGCCTTGTATTTTTGGATTGTGCCGTCAAGGTTTCTTTTAACTTGAAATACCCATTTGTAGCCTATGGGTGTCGAGTGTTGGGGTGGATTGACGAGTCTCCAAGTGTTGTTTTTCATTAGCGCTGAGTATTCTTCTTCCATGACTTCTCTCCAATGTAGGGTGGCAAGGGCCTGAGTGATGGATTTCGGAAGGTTATCTGCTGATTCTGGGCTGGAGGTTAGGGTGGCAGTGAACACTTTTGCCTTGATGATGCCGCTTTTGCTCCTGGTTTGCATGGGGTGAGTGTTTTGCCCAATCGTGACGGATTGAGTGTTTAGTTGAGGGACTTGTGATGTGGTGGCAGCTACAGATTGCATGCAAGGGCCAATTTCCACCTGTAAAGGAATAGTTTCAAGGAAATTTGCACTTCCAACATGGTTAGTTTCAGTGACATGAATTAGTGTAGGTTGTAATGAATTAGATACAATATTGATACTATTGGGGGGTGCATGATGAATGTTTATGCCGGGTGGGTTAAAAACGTAGTTACTAGGTGGTATGGTTTTAGGTGTTGTTGGTTTGGTTGAGGATTGTTGTGAGTTGAACAGCGATGGGAAGAGGAATTCAAGTTCATTGAAGATGACATTCCTTGCCATATAGATTCGGCCTAATGGGGATAAACATTTGTAACCTTTGTGGTCAGGGCTGTAGCCTACATTTGATGAACCTATGATCTAGTTTGTGTCTATTGTATGGTTTTAGCCAGGGGTAGTAAGCACAGCCAAAGGCTTTAAGGCATTGGTAGTCTGGTGTAATGTTGAATAGGGTCTTTAGGGGTGATTTGAGGTTTAAGGTGGGAGTTGGTAACCTATTGATGAGGTAGGTTGAGGTGAGGACAGCTTCATCCCACATGAGAGAGTGAGAGATGCCTGTGATAAGAGGGTGAGAGCTGTTTTTGTCAAGTGTCTGTGTTTTCTTTTCACACAGCCATTTTGTTGATGTGTGTGAGGACAGATAAGTCTATGTTGTATGCTTTGATCTCTGAGAAATTGGTTAAAGGTGTTTGACATGTATTCTCCTCTATTGTCAGTTTGGAGTGTCTTGATTTTATGGCCAGTTTTGTTTTCAATGAGGTTTTTGTATTGGCAAAAGGCTGGGAATGTTTGAACTTTGGTTTGTAAAAGAAATGTGCAAGTATATCTGCTATAGACATCAATAAAGCATGTATAGTATTTGAACCCTAACTTGCTTGGTTGGGCTGATGGTCCCCAAAGGTCCGAGAAGACTAGCTCAAGAGGCTTTGTGTGTTGGGAGTGAGATTGTGGAAAGGGGAGTTGATGAATTTTGTTGATGGTGCAGGACTCACAAAAGGCAGGGGAACTGCTGGAGAGAGAGAATGGAATGTTGTTGTTGGTTAATATGGTTTTGGTTATTCTTTTGGAGGAATGGCCAAGTCTCATGTGCCATAGGTCAAAGGAGTTGAAGGTGTTGGGTGGGGTTTTTGGCTTGATGACCTGGGAATTGGCTGTGGGAGAAGAGTGAGGCAGTGTAGAAGGAGGGTCATTTGTGACTTTATTGGCAGTGGGGTTTGTGATGAGTGCAGTGGGTCTATTTTTGGACGTGTAGTTAGGAGGAGGAGGTTTGTTAATGGCAGGGTTGCTGACATAACTTTTGGCTTCAACAGCAGCAGTGTATTTGTTTAGGGTAGTGCAGGTAGACTGAACCTAGTTATCACAATTGGAAAGAGCTGGGCTATGACTTTCAACAACAGCAGCAGATTTATTAGAAATAGAATGAACATAGCAATTACAGTTAGGATGAGAAAGTCTGTGACAGTCAATAACAGTAGCAAATTTATTTGAATCAAGAGGTACTACATCAAGTGGACCAGGTACATCAAGTAGGCAAGGAATATTAGAGTTTACTACTTTATTACACAGACTTTCAGCATTAGCATATGTATCAGTATTGCTAATTGTGTTACATAAGTTACTTATATTAGTAGTTTAGTGTGTGCTGTTGTAGTTGTTTCTTATTGCACTACTACTACTATTACAATTTTTCTTTTCTCTTGAGTTTTGATTCTCAGGAGTGGTATTTGACTCATCAATTTCTTTTCCTATTTCTCTTTCTTTTTCATTTTGTTTTGTCTCAGTGTTGTTGCTTGCTGCTCTGCCAAATTCACTTTGTACTTTCCTATCCACAGTGCTAGTGTTTGCACATATTTTCTTTTCCTGTTCAGCATCAAAAGCTTGTGAAGCTTGTGCTTTATTCGACTTCCAGGTTTGTCTTGGTATTTGAATATTAGTGAATCTATATAGGCCATTTTTAAGGTTGCCTTGGAGCAGGATTCTCTTGGATTCCTAGCATTTAACAGCACACACATAAGGCCAAAACTCAAAGAACACACCATTATCTAGGGCAAATTTTGTGACACTGACTAGATTCTTTGAGATGGTAGATACATGAGGCAAATTCTGGAGTTTGAAAATTTTATTTGACATAGATGCATGCATGATGGACCTCCCAATATTAGCAATACTCATACCTTTTCTATTACCTCCAAATACTTGTTCAGGTCCTTGGTATTTTGAGCTGCTGAGCGAGTTCAGCTGATCGAATGTGAGATGGTGAGAAGCTCCAGAGTCAGGATACTAGCCATTGTCAAGGCTGTTTGCGGCGAACAGTGCATGAGGAGGATTTTGATTGCTTGTGGTTGTCTGCTAATTTTGTTGATAGGGTGGCTGCAGCTGGGTATATAGAGTTTGCTGGCGGAACACACTGTTTGGTGGTGGAGGGCCGCCATTGGGATTGTGGAGTTGGAAATTTTGGTAGTGTTGATTGAAACGGTGGAAGCATTGCCAAACCGTGTGGCCAACTCTTTCACACAGTTGACACTAGGGTTCGCTGCCTGACCACCAAGATCTTCCTTCTCTGAAATTTCTTCCTCTGCCTCGCCTTCCAGATTGTCCTCTCACATAGTAGCCTTCATAGGTCTCTTCTGCTGGGAATTCACTACTTGCCTTGTTTGATCCTGATTCTTTTTGAGCCAGATTTGCATGAACCATAGTTAGGTATGGTTTACGAAACCTTTCGTTTACCTCTTCTTGTGCAAGAAGCTGTGACTCAAGCTCACTAACAGTCATCGAGTCTATTCTTGAATTTACCATAGTAAGGACGCGCTGAATTCTTCATCTAATCCTCCTAGCACAAAATCAAAATATTCTTCTTTCGAGAGTGGAGTACCAAGCGCAGATAGAGAGTTGGCTACCTTGTTAATCTTGGCTATGTACTCGATTACTGTTGCACCTTGTTTATTTATCATCTTTAGTTGTACCTTCAACATTCTTATCTTTGATTTTTGCCTAGCTGTGAAGTATTCTTCCAGCGATGCCCAAAATTTCGTGGGCATAGTCATATTCAACCACTCTGTTCACGAAGACTTCATTCATAGCAGAGAGCATCCATGCAACCAAGCACTCATCACGTTGCTCCCACGCTTCGAATTCTGGTGAGACTTTTCCTTCAATTCTATCATGTTCTGAGTTAAATCTTGTTGGAATTGACAGCGTAGTGATGTGATTTTGCAATTTGTTGGCTTTGACACATGCAAAGGCTTGACGCTTTCATGCTTTGAAGTTGTCCTCATCGAGTTTGATTGTGGCTGAAAAGTTTGCGATTGCCGCCATTAATGGTGTTGTGTTGCTGGAGCTGAGGTTGGGGAAGGGGTGTGGTGATCCATGGATCAGAATTGAAGCTCTGATACCATGTAAAGTATCAGAATCTTTGATGAGAAACAGAGTAATTTGAAATGAAAGAGCTAGAAGAAGAGTTGAGTGAAATTAGAGATCTATTATTAGATGAATTACAAAAATGAGTCTATACAATTATGGGCTCAGTAAGTAAAAGAACTGTGATTACAAGTTGATTGTGATTACAAAGTTGATTAGGAATTAGTGTAAAATTTAATTGAATTGTGCTAAACTGACATAACTAACTTAACAGCAGATGCTGAGTGTGAAAGGTTATAGAAGATTATACATCATGTACACTATTACATAGTGCTAGTTATAATTTAATAATCATGTATCATATTATCCATTAAGCCTACCAAACGGACCATAACCTTGGAACCCCTTCTTTCAGCTTATCTTTTGTTTTTAGTCACTTATTTAATAATAATATTGCCTATTTTAAAGATTAAATTTTAAATATGCTATTATTGAATAAAACTAAAATCTTTATTATTACATAATAGTAACAAATTTATTGGTTGTAGATCTAGTCTGTATGTTAAACCAAATTAGATTGATCATCAATGTTTTTTTATTTTTTTTTTTAAGTTGTTTTTCGGCCATTTAGTTAGAATTTTATTGAAAAAAATATTTGTTCATTTAGTATTATTATATATAAAAAACCAATTTGCTGAAGTAAAGAATAAAATTATAACCCAATCTTTTTTATGAAATCAGTTCATTTAAAACCACAAATTAGTTTTAAGTGTGATGCAGAAAAATTAATTTATCCTTTAGTTATCTATTTATCTATTTACAAAAGTTGATACAAATTTTTTATATAATGAGCTTTAACTATTTTACTTTTTTAAATGATACTACATTAACATTTTTAAATATATAATAATATATGAAAGATTTTTTTTTTAAATTCTTCTTGATTTCAAATAATAAAGAATCTCTCGAAGACTGTAAATTTTAGAATGGAATAGAGTGAGTTTAAAATTTTTAATGGAAGAGAAAATTCTGTCAATAAAAAATAGAAAGTTTGAATTAACTGCTTGATATCTTGTAAGCTATAAGATTGATAGCAGCGGTATAAAATAGAATGGTGTGAAAATTTGATAAAGAAGACATTTATACTATTAACTTATTTGTGCAGGTATTGCAGAAAGAGATCTTGACGAATGATATTTTTAGATACAAATTCAAAAGTGGAATATGAAAAAGACTAGCTTTCCCTCGAGTTGAGTTGTTTACTTGGTTTGTGCTAGTAGACCGAGTTAATACAAAGGATTGATTGAGTAGATTGGGTATCATTGAACAGCGTGATAATGTGTGTTATCTGTAATAAAGAAGTTGAATCTGTGCAACATTTATTTATTACGTTTGAGTATACTTGGCAAGTATGGTGCGCATGGATTACTGATGTGGGACGTGTTCGGAGCATCCCAGATACAATAAAAGAATATTTTGAGAATCGGAGGACGTTGCCTTTAAGAAAAGACTTGCGCAAAAAATGGTTATTAGTTAGCTTCTTTTCAGTTATATAAAATATCTGGATACGTAGAAATAAAGTCATCTTTTAGAATAAGGCAACGAATATGGTAAATTGTGTTGCTAAGTCATTTTATTGCTTTAAAAACTGGTGTGATAGCTAACTCATATTGTTGATGGCTATGTCAAAGACATAGGAGTTACTTTGATTTATTTTTCTGACATTTGTACGCTTTACTTTGTGTGTTGAGCTTGTTCTTTCTTTTTTAAAAAAAAATATACAATAAACATATACAAATAAAATATTATAATAATGATAATTATAAAAAATTTTAGTTACAAATATTCGAATTCCACATTATTTGACTTAGTTATGTATGCTGTATAAGACTATTACTATTATATTATTTGGTTTATATACAAATTAGGTTGTATATAACTCT
>NC_029787.2:126590106-126602593 GCF_000816755.2 Arachis ipaensis
AAATATTATTATAAATTTTAATATTTTATTTGTATTTTACTTTAAATAAAGATAAAATAATATATTATATAATGAGAATGACAATGTTATACTAAACTCAAAAAATGTAAGGTTATAAAATAGAGTATTTATCCATTTTGTTTCTCAAAGAATTTCAGATTAGACACTTTAATCTCCAACTAAAATTAATTATTCGATTGGTCCCTAACAATTAACTATCAATCACTTAGATCTTTTACTCCGTCAACTCTAACAAAGGATAAAATAGTCACTGACAACTTTAACAGGGGACAAAATAGTCCCTGACCTCCTCTATTCGGAAACAACACTGTTCTCTCCTAATTTTTATTATATCTCGCATAACACTAACCGTCTAACACCATAACTTCAAGCTACACAATGCACATTCTGTAACTTCAATGTTCACAAGAAGAAAAATTCTCAACTTTATTCTCAACCAATTCATACTTAGGAAATTTGTCGCCTTCGATATGGATCCCATGCATGAATCTAGACAACAAGTTTGATTTGTTAAGACCCGTCGTCGTCGTTGCCATTTCCCTCCTCCTCTACCCTATCCAGTGACGGACCCAAAAAATTTTAGAAGTAGGGACAAAAATATATACACAAAAATAAAATTTAATTTGTTGAACATTATTAATTATATAGAGATATAAAATTTTATTACTATTTCTAAAAATAAAAAATATATTCTAAATTAGTAAATTAATCAATTCATTTTAAAATTTTATATGCAACATAGATACATATAATAGAACAAAAGATATAAAATAAGTAATAAGAATGAATAAATTGAGAATAAAATAAAATATATAAAGTCATGAAGAAAATAAAACATTAGATTAATATCTAAATTATAATTGTTTGAATTAAAATTTGCAATTGAAAATTTTAAAAAGCGAAACAATAAAATTGAAAGATGCATAGAGTCGTAAAGAGCTATATAAAAAAACATAAAGAATTTAAAATTTACTTTTTGATAAAGAGAAGATAACCATTAGACAAAGAATAGAAAAAAAAAAAAGTTTGAAAATATAAAATAAGAAGAGGGTTTAAAGAAATAAAAGAGCGATGATCTAAAAACTAAATTTAATTAGGTTAAATAATAGTTAAAATAATAAAAAAATAGAAAAATAAATTTGAGATTTTGACAAATTGAATTTAATTTATTTGTAATGGAGTCATTTAAAATTTAAAATAAAACATATTATATATAACGATTTTTTAAAAAAAAATGAAAATGCAGTGGGGCCAAGTGCCCCCTCATGCTACAAGCTGGGTCCGTGCTTGACCCTATCTAACCACATTGTCCACCACTCTGATTGCTTCCTTCAACTTCTTCTCCAAACCAATGTTCAGTAATCGCTCGCTTCAGTTTTCATATGAGCGGCAATAGCGATATTGCTCGTTGTACTGATAGCTTGGATGTTAGGTCGAAGCGGTCTACCAACTTGAACTCCAAAAAAGAAAGAATGAAGTATTTGGGGTCCATTTCAAACGAGAAATTGCATATGATTTCGAAGGAGAATCTTCTCATAATTTCCTAATGTCCAACAATCTATATTACTTGACGGAGAATGGAGAAAAACGTGTCTCTGGGGTAGTTGTAGAACTTGGTTATAAGAATGTGGTGGACGTTGTCGGAGTTGGAGGTGATATTATCGAGGACGTGGAGGTGGATACTTCTGGTGAGTGAAGTGCGGAGGAGGTGGGTGTATCAGTCACAGAAATTTAGGAAGTGTGTGGTCCATGACATGTTGAGATAAGTGCGACACGCGTGACAGTTGTACCATGACTTGATCTTGCAACTGAAGAGGAGGAAGGAAAAGAAGGCTGTGAAGGTGAAGAAAGAGAGTATGAATGTTAGGATTATGCGAAATATGATGAAAATTGGAGAAGAACAGTGTCGTTTTTTAACAAAAGGATCAGGAATCATTTTGTCCCCTTGTTAGAGTTGTCAGGGACCATTTTATCTTCCGTTAGAGTTGACGAAGCCAAAGACTGAAGGACCTAAGTGACTGATAAAATTAATTGCTAAGAATCAATCGAATAATTAATTTTTGTTGAAAACTAAAGTGTTTGGTCCGAAATTTTTCGAGAACCAAAATGGATAAATACTCTATAAAATATTAGTTTCCATTTACAGTATCAAATTAAACACGAAGTTACGAACGACGCACAGTTCACTCTTCCCTTCTTGTTTTCCTCTCTTTAATTTAGGTGCCTCCCAAATTGTGAAGTTTGAACCTTGTTTCATCACGTCTCAGAATCCACCACCACCACTAATAAGGAACCTTAAAACACAAAAGATAACCCATTTATGTAGGTGTTTTTTGGCCTCTGCTAACTTTACTCGAATCCGTGCCTAAATTTGGGATCCACAATAATATACATCCGTTTTTAATTGAGTGCATTGCAACTTATAAATACCAAGATTCCAATTCACAACATAGTCGGGACCTATAATAATATAACTTGTTGTTAACGAGCCCCTCAAAGAAAGGGATATTTTTATTTCACCCCTTCTTCTTCTTGGTTGGGGTTTTTGCTTCGTCATTATAGTAATTCCTCAAGAAGCTTAAACCTTGGCCTGCATTACTAAAAAAAAAAAAGGAAGGTGTTTAGTAGCAGCCATGGCATCAAAAAATGAAATTTTGTTGTTGTATTTTGTGTGTTTGGGATTAACATGCATTGAAGCTAACATCCTTGAGAACGATAAGTACTGGACGAACCATGAACAAGAGTTCGATGGTTACTGGAAGCAAAGAGCCGAGATTGCTAAAACTGATAACCTAAAAGCCTATTTCCCTGATCCCTATGCCGTCTCTGGAAACTTCACCTCTGCCATTAGTGAGTACGTAATTCTTCTCATCATCAATTTTAGCTTTAAAGGTAGAATAATGATATTTAGGGTTTTTCTTTTTTCTTTTTTGTTGTTGGACAAATTAAAGCGACATTATTGGAAAGAGTAGTGGAGGAAGAAGGAAGTTGAAAGGAAAGAATAGAGGAGCTGCATGCATGGCGACCAACCCCATTGACAGGTGCTGGAGGTGTGACCCAAACTGGGCTAATAACCGCCAAAAACTTGCAGATTGTGTTCAGGGATTCGGAAGAAACACCATTGGAGGAAAAGGAGGAAAATTCTACGTCGTCAATGACTCTTCAGATGGTGACTTGCTGTCTCCGAAACCAGGCACTATCCGCCATGCAGTGACAAGAACTGAACCCTTGTGGATCATCTTCTCCCGAAGCATGGTGATCACGCTCCAGCAAGAGCTCATCATGGCCAGCAACAAGACCATTGATGGCAGGGGATTCGATGTCCAAATTGCAAACGGTGCTGGCATCACCGTCCAGTTCATCAAGAACGTCATTATCCATGGCATCAAGGTCTACAACACGGTGGTCAAGACAGGTGGCATGATTAGGGACTCCGAAACTCATTACGGATTTCGGACACAGAGTGATGGTGATGGTATCTCCATCTTTGGCGCAAGCAACATCTGGATCGACCATGTTTCCATGAGAAATTGCTCCGATGGATTGATTGATGCCATTATGGGCTCCACCGCCATTACCATCTCCAACGGCCATTACACTGACCACAATGAGGTGATGCTGTTTGGAGCCAGTGACAGCTACACCGGCGACAAGATCATGCAAATCACCTTGGCATTCAACCACTACGGCAAGAGGTGTGTTCAGAGAATGCCAAGGGCCAGACATGGTTTTGTCCATGTTGTCAACAATGACTACACTCATTGGGAGATGTATGCCATTGGTGGCAGCAAGAACCCTACCATCATCAGTGAGGGTAACAGGTTCATTGCCCCTGAAAACCGCTTTGCCAAAGAGGTAATGTTTATTTAAGTCTTTTTATTTATATTTGCAACCACAAATAATGATAAATTATGTTGATTCAGATAACCAAGAGAGAATACGCAGAAGAAAGCATATGGAAGAACTGGCAATGGAGATCAATCAATGATGAATACTTGAATGGAGCATTCTTCGTTCAATCCGGGGCTGAATTGAAGAACAGACCATTCTCAAGGGAGGACATGATCACAGCCAAGCCAGGAACATATGTTGGAAGGCTTACACGCTTTGCGGGTGTTCTTCCATGCAAAATTGGCCACCCATGCTAGCTTAATTAGTTATTCGCCAATATTAAAGATTGTAAATAATTCAATTCATTATTCTTTTGCTATCTTGGTAGTCAACACCCATTGCTGGATGCTGCAAATGTAAATACCTATTAGTTTTGCAGTTTTTGCACACATTCTCATTGTTGTGTGCTTTTCATTAGTTTTCTTTTTCTTTTTGATAGGAAAGGATTAATTAAGAACACCGTAACGGTGGAAAGGAATGCCACCACCGTAGTTCATGAATGAAGGGTGATATGTACTAATTTTTGCTGTTACTTTGAGATTCTTTTATTCTTTTAATAGAAAAACATAAGAATATTTTTTAGAAAATAATAATATTTTTAAATAAAAATGATTGATATATTCCTTGTATTAAAAGTATAAAAAATATTTTCAATTAAAATTTTCATTTTATATATCTTAACAAATCGTCTAAACCCATAATATATAATATAAATATAATACATTAATACATATTATGTTTCCATGATATAATTTGAACTCACTGATAAAAGAAAATGAAACTTAGGAATTAGTTAACGATATTCTGAGAAAATGGATTATTAAGAATTAATTGTTTATCATACATATTTATTAATTATATTGTAATAACAACTATAGGTACGTGTTTCCATAGGAATTACAGTTCATAAAGTTCCGAAGAGGGAATATTTCTGCTGTACAATCTGGTATGAGAAGGCCAAGCTTTGTTGGAACTTTAGCACAAACTGATGGAGCAAATAAAAACTCTATGGACGACATTTACTAGGCCTTTTTCTTATCAACTTTCTTTACTGACAAAATAAGTACTCTTCGTAGTGCATATAACCCTAGTGCACAAGACAAATGACTTACCCATGCTTATTCTAAAATCCAAAAAATATAACGTAGATACTTTGGACTTATTATTCACAACACACCAAAATCACTTGTCTTACTTCCTAAATGAAGTTCCAATATATATATATAAAGTTACACTTTACAATAGTGGATTAATAGCCTATTAATCCATTGTTATAATATTTATATTATAAGTAGTAATAACAAAAAAATTCCAATAAAAAAATAGATAACAAAAGTTTAGGTATGTTTGACATCGATTTTTCTACTAAAGTTAAGACATATTTGCAAATTCATTTACTTACAAAATATTTATAAATCACCCAATAAATAATATTTATATTGATAACAAAATTCGAACTAATTAGTCCTTGTGAGATTTCATTTCGGTTTATATTAATTGTCCGGAACATCTTCCGCCAAATATTGAAATAAATAATCATGAGCAACGAGCAAATTACAATTTTGAGATAAATTTCCTATATTAATACAATAACTTCGCAAAGTATATTCAGTTCAGTAATTCTTTCTTAAGTTTTTTATATCTAAAAATTCTCTGTAATGCATGGAAGTGCACAAATGACTAAAGTGATATACCTTGATTTTATCAAAGCATTGTTTTTGGATGCTTCTCAACATTGAGCCAGACAATTTTTTATTATACCGCTAATAAGTAATGAGTATGCTCTTAGCTGCGGGCTCTTAGCTCTGCCGGGTGTTTACAAACGACAGAAAATTTTCTTTGATGTTTCTTGGTATTTTGGGTGTTGACAAAATCAAAATTTGTCTTTTATTAAAGTTATCATCGTCATTTTTTGTTGTATATAGAAGCAGTTAAAAACAACAAAAGGGCAACAAAAGCATGAAACAAATTCTGGTAATGTATATATATAAGTCACAGTTTGAACTTGATAACTCATTCCAATTTTGGTCTGTTGTTGGCAACTTGACATTTGATTGCTAAGAAGTTAGAAGTTAGGAGTCAGTGTGAAATGGAGCTTGCATCTGTGAAGAGTGAATTCAACCCAAGATGTAATAGGTTACACGTTATGGTGGATGGCAGCGAGGCTAATGCTTCTAAGGGCATCAAAAGGCGACGAAGAGATTCGTCTTTGCCTCTGCCTCTAACGGTGTTAGGGGGCAATGAACAACAAGGTGAACAGCCGGAAGCCCAACAGACACCACAGAGTGGCCAATCGACCCCCAGCACCGTGAAGAGAAGCTCAAGGTTCAGAGGAGTTAGCAGGCATGTGAATATTCAAAATCAATAAAATAAACATTTTTTTCTTGGTTTAAGGACAAAATGATCTCTAAGAAATTGTTAATTATCCTATGGTATTTGAAAATTTGGCTTTTCAGCCATCTAATATTTTGATTTTTGTGGGGTAAAACAGTCATTTACTTAAGACTAAAATCAAAATTATAATGTTTTGTTTTCAAGTACCACATGTAACTCTGACTAAAGACCAATTTGATAGTAAATTAACCTTTATTCCTTTCTGAATTCTGATTTGAGGCTGATCATATTTTCTTATGAAGCAGACACAGATGGACTGGAAGGTATGAAGCACATCTATGGGATAAAGGGACATGGAATCCAACTCAGAAAAAGAAAGGAAAGCAAGGTAGATGTTGAAAACTTGGACTCAGCTACTTTTCACTTTCATTGGGTATTTGTTTGTTTTTGTTCTTTTTTCTGATTGTTAACACCCTTGTTCATTTCCATCGTGGTTCTGTTTCTGAACTTGGATGTGTTGCTTTGCTGATGTGGAACAGTGTATTTGGGTGAGTACTTCAACTCTTTTACTCCTTCATATGTTCTTTGGATATAACTGCACAGAGTAGAAAAATTAACCCTTTTGGATTAAATGCTCATGGTTAAATCAGGAGCTTATAATGATGAAGAAGCTGCTGCTAGAGCTTATGATTTGGCTGCACTTAAGTATTGGGGAACATCAACGTTCACCAATTTTCCAGTATGTCAATAGCATATACACTTCAATAATGTTTTATTCATTATGGTTATCTTATTGATATCCATGCCTAACTAACATGTGATAATTTTTTCAGGTATCAGATTATGAGAAAGAAATTGAGATAATGAAAACTGTAACCAAAGAAGAATACCTTGCTTCATTGAGAAGGTAAACCTCATTTCCCCAAGAAATACTGCCATTAAGAATTTTCTGATATATTCCAAGTTCTATAATCTATATCCTTTTCTGTGTGTGTATTGCAGAAGAAGCAGTGGATTTTCTAGAGGTGTATCAAAGTATAGAGGAGTAGCAAGGTGAGAAGCATTTTCTAACTCATGCAATCAAACTTTACCTTTCGTTGCCTACAAACATATATTTGATGCTAAGGATAAAAATTGATTACAGGCACCATCACAATGGAAGATGGGAAGCAAGGATTGGAAGAGTGTTCGGCAACAAGTACCTTTACCTTGGAACTTACAGTGAGTTCTCGCAATCTTAATTCCTTGTTACCTTTTATGCCATTTCTCTCCATTCCCTTTTATCTGTCAATGTGCCCAAAGACATGAATGACAGAAAGAAGAGAAAGAAACAAATAATGACTAGTCTTGTCAAGATAAAGGGCTGATATCTTACACGTGCTCAATGTCTTGTCCAAAAGGTACACAAGAAGAGGCAGCTCGCGCATATGATATTGCTGCAATTGAATACAGAGGCATAAATGCTGTGACAAACTTTGACTTGAGCACTTACATCAGATGGCTAAGACCAGGAGGAGTACACTCTACCACCTCTCAAGATCAAAAGCCGAGCACAGACCCTCAGATATTTACAACCTCTAACCCCATCCTAGCCACAGGAGCCACCGAGCTATCAAACTTCAACTTCCATCCAGTCCCTGCAAGCGAATTGGACATCACCAAGAAGAAAGAGTTTTCCAAGTTTGCGGCACCTTTAAGTCCATGCTATAAGTCACCTTCATCTTCCCCAACAGCATTAGGACTTCTCCTAAAATCCTCAATGTTTAGAGAACTGATGCAGAGAAACCTGAATTCTGCAGATGAAGAAGCTGAAGAAGTTGAATTGAAATATCCACAAGAGGGCAGTGATGGGATTGGAGGGATTCTTAATAAAAATGACACTAACAGTATATCTTACTTTGGTTCTTCTTCCAATATCAACAGATTACCTAACTTAGTGTCTAGAGAAAGCAGCAAAATGCCAATGTATCACAGAACTGTTATGCCATCGCTGTGGAATGGTGCTTTCAACATTTCTGACTGATTATTTTTGTTATCTTTTTTATTAGCAGCTAAGAAACAGTTAAGAAAAAAATATACTTTCTCAACATAACTGTAGATGTCAAATAAATTGCTAAGATGTGCACAGTGACATTGTGACCTAGTCTTAGTCTGCTTATAAATCAACATTGTCAAACAAAAGATACTTTAATGTTTATGAGTTGCATTTCTGATTTCTTATTTAGCACAGCAAGTTTCAATTCATGGTAAATTAAAGATAAATGAGAAAAATCCAAATCAGCCCCTAACAATTACCTCGAAAGACAACGAGGCCCCTGACAAAAAAAAAACCCCAACCCGGCCCCTGACAAAAAAAATAAACCTAACCCGGCCCCTGACAATTACTTCGAAAGGACAACGAGGCCCCTGTGCCAAAAAAAATTTATGAGGGGCCGGATTCGGTGTTTTTTTTTCTTGAGGGCCTCGTTGCCCTTTCGAGATAATTGTCAGAGGCCGGATGGGGTATTCGCTCAAGATAAATCAATGTTCTGCTTTTGTCTGAATATCGATGCAAAACTATGTAAATTTAAGCAGCATTTATTACTGTCCCAAAACTGAAAAGACAGAGATTGGGGACAAAAAACATGTTTAGAGCGGAGACGATAATTTAAGGACATGGGTAAGATAATTTATCATGTTGAGGAACAAGTTTTAAGTCAATTTCTATACCTTCCGAAGGAACGGCTAAAGTTTCTACTTTCTACTATCTCACTGTGTAAGTTCTTTCTATCCCCAATATAGGAACCAACTGCTACATTGCATTTCGGGTAGTGCTCTATTGTCAGAATTTTGATTCATTTTTTCTCTCTAGCATACAATATTACTGCAAGGATCCCTTTTGGGAACACACAAGGATGAGCAAAACACAGCTTTTTCAGTTCTGATTTCTGTCGTGAATAAAATATCACTAGAGAAGCTTGTGTCTTTTTCTCAAGACTACTGATCTTGAGGATTTTCAGTAACAACTCTGCTAGGACATGTCCTAATATTGTGTCCCTCTTTGTGGCACAACCTACACTTGTATGCTTTATTCAAGAGAGTGTCCCTTCTTTTGCTGGGAACAACTTGAGGGCATGTCCTCTGGTTATGGCCATATTGGCGACATATTTTACACCTATTGTGTTTTATAACTCTACCATTGCCGTGGCTTGTCTTTAACTTGTTGCATGTTCTTCTGTTGTGGCCCTTTTCCCCACATAGTTTGCATGTGAATCGCCGGTCAACCAAAGAATCCTTGAGTTCCGGACAGTAGTGTCTCCTATGCCCTTCGCGTCCACAATTTTGACAGTAGAATTTCACTCCTGCATTATAGGTAGACACGATAGATTAATAATTATGACATCCAAAGAACACAAATCAGCAATATTGAGTGCAAGGATACAAGACAGACCCTTCATGGCCATGCTCCTTTTCTGACGGTTTATAGGATCACTAAAGAAAGCTTTCATAGTCTTGGAAGTATGCTTTCTTGCTGCAATAGTTCCCTTGGCTCTCTGCATCCATTATTAAAGAAAATATTATTTATAACGAATCTTCAGTGTGCCAAAACTCTTGTGCATCAAGTACTTGGACAATTTTCTCCTAGCATGAAATGAAGTCTTGTGCCAATACTCAAGTGTTAAGTAACACATGCGCTTGATGCATACTTTTATTTCTATCTCTGCGCACATTTTGGAATATAACATCAAGCAGGCAATCATTCATTAATATTTAATATTGAGAGAAGGTATATTTTGAGACACCAAATTTTAATGAAATACAAATCCTTGTATTGCTAACCTTAATAGCAGCCACTCTTTGCGCCTGAAGCTTGGGATCCTGGTGGATAATCTTCATTCGGTTGCTAAATAGACCAGTTTTCGCATTAAGACTCTGCAATCATTCAACTAAACATGGACATTTAAATTGGCAATCTCAACATCTATAAATCCTCCTTTTTAGATTCCCATATGAAGACAGGCATAATGTAGATAGAGAGTGCAGGAAATTTAAATTGTTAGAAACTCATAACTGCGTTAAGAAAAGTCTCTTAGAAATAAATTAATTAATTAATTAATTAAACAAACTGATGCTAAACCCTACATGATAAGAAGAATTCTTATTACTTATGAATTTAGCTTTTAATATTTCTAAACAGTTGTGTTCTTCTCTCGGTCTCTGCATCTGTATATGGGTTCTGAGTGTGCAGGTCCATTTTTGCCATATATCCCTCTAGTCCACAATATGTCGCTCTCAAAATTTGTTTCGAAGCGACAGTTATTGTACACTGAAAGGAGTATATATCAATCTATCAAGGGAACTAGATAATGGGCTCAATTCTTTGTTTTGTGTAAAAAACATGCATGGTAAGAAATTATATCAAATATAAGTGTGTTACATAAGGGTAAGCAGCTAACTTACTTTCAATGAACGACTAATCTTTAATCCCACTTCAGGAGATGGTGACTGGTAAACACGCTTGGATTTTTTCTTCACATCTAACTTTATGTCTAACTTGTCTACTTCATCATCTTCCTTCACTTTAAGTGGTGAACTGGAAAGAAAAAATTAAACAAATAATCCATAAAGAAACATCCTATAGGACTTGGAAAATAAATTCATTTTTCAGGATTCAAAGGTTTGTATAAACAACAATCCAGATCTGTGTGTAAATCAAGTATGCTTTTCAAGTGTTTGTGCCTTAGACTACAAAAGTTTGAAAGTGTTAAGAGATGTGCATCATAACTCATGTATGCAGCCACGAAAAGAATTCTTAAAAACATTGGAAAAGATGAAGTTTGCTTCTCAGAAGTTACATTGAACGGGCTCTCTCCCACGGTTTCTCATCAATGGATTCTTCCCATATAACACATTCTCCAGAGCACTGGTGGCAAGTCACTATACCCTGTTTACATGAAGACCAAAGGAAGAACGTGAGAAAACTAGCAGATATGGTTGCACTAATATGATGTTAATATCCTAGTTTTTCGCAACTACTACAACTATTAACGAAATACCAACTGAGAATCAGTGAAAAGCCTTGTATATAACCACATAAGATACAAAAGAAGGAATGGCTGATTCAACTACTAAATTTTGCGTATCAAAATTATCCAAGTCATTGAATCCTGGTAAGACCAAATTGAAATTTGCCTTTATTCTGAGAACAATATAACAGTATAACACCCAAAAATGTATACCTTTCCGTTACATTTTGGACAATCTGATCTTGATCTTTCTATTCCACATTCTGTACACGGAGTATAACCCCTTCCCCGGCAACTCGGACAAGGAAGCTCTTTGATATACTGTCCATTTGGACCAAACCAAGACCTTGGCTCTTGTGTCTGAGAGTTAGTTTTGCTGCAATGAAATTTTTAAATTAATCTCAAGTCACTTATATGGTGTATCTTAACAACATTCAGTTGTCCATATGAATTTTGGTCTAATTGAAACAATGTGAGCATTATTATAAGAAGATAGTCAACACAGTTTCAGTTTGCACTTAATTGCAGTACCACACCACATCAACTAAAAGGACATGATGATTTTGTCTAATAAACTGAAGTGAAAGCATCAACTTCCAAGCTGAAACTCCAGGCCAGAAGGGGCCAGACGCCTAAAGCAAGAAACTTTCTTTGTGGTGCTGAATGAAGTGAACATGAATCATGTTTGATTTTCATAAACAAAAATGAAGTACACCACAAGCCAAAATTCAGACTCATAATGATCGATGGCATGGGAATGTAGTAACATAAAGCAATACCTTGGGTTGAGTTCAACGTCGAGGCCAAAGAGCTCCTCTGGAGGAGTGTAACCCAACTAAGCATCATCAAAATAAACATAAATATAAAAAAGAAAAGAAAAGAATATAATAACAGTAACTGAATGTGTTGTGGCTTGCCTTGGTTGTTGGTTTAGGGTTAGAAAATGAGTCATCATTGAGTGAGGATGAAGAACAAAGGATGGTGGAATTGATGTTGGTGTTGGGATGAATTGGAAGGAAAAGATGCAGCAGGGTTCGGGTTCTTGTTCTTAGTGGTGGTGCCTTGCATTTGCATGGATATGTGACAGCACCAGATGCCGCAGTGCGTAGTAATAGTACTAACATCTCGACGAACTTGCTTTTGATCGGAAACTGAAAAACACTTTGATTTTCCGCAATAGCATTTACACTCGCGTAGCCACAGAACAACCATCGGTGTGCGAGGTAGTAGCAGTT
>NC_029787.2:126603438-126608792 GCF_000816755.2 Arachis ipaensis
CTCCCCCTCCTTCTCTCTCTCTCTCTCTCATCGAATACTCAACTTTTGGGCCTATTATTATTTTTTGCCCACTGCTTTGTTGGGCTCTATCTATTTGGGTTTTCACTTTATCGGGCTTTATTCTTGTTTTCACTTTCTGTTTTTTGTAATTTTATTTAGAAACCGTAAAAGTAATATTGTTGGTTGTTGTTTGATTTTTTTCGGGCCTCAGCCCCGTCTACTCACCCAAAAAAATATTTTTAATTTTTTCAGTTTTTCTTTTACAACACTTTAAAAAATTAATAATATTATAATTAAACAAAATGTGAACAAAAACCAATCCAATCCTTTTTTTTTCTTTTTTGATATTAGTTATTTTTTATATTTTAAATTTTTAATACGTTGATTTCACAAAATATACATGCACGAGATTTCAACTATATTCAACCTGCAATATAATTAATGGTAATTGTTCGTGACTTCGGGTCTCAGACGTAACGGAGATGCTTTGAGTGTGTGATGGTGGAAACAGCTTGGATCTGGATCACTGGCGCGTGGATGGATTTCCCGGATAGGTACTGGCACGTGTGGATTGAGGCTTCATGACCTCCCGAGCTGATGATTTGATGAGGGGGAGCCACCTGCAAAAAGGACTCCGACGTTCAAGTCAGAAGCCGTACCAGGTGGCAGTAAAAATGAGAAAATTGTGACGTACCTTGGGGGAGGGGTAGGCCCTGCCCTTATATACTCTGTACCTAGGGCAGGTCCCACAGGAGCAAAGCCGCCTTCCAGGAAGCTTCCTTTCCCCCTAGCTGTCATGTGCCTGGCTGGAGGGGGGAAGGTGTCGGGTCGGCCGCTCAGGTCGGGGCAAAACACCTGCTAGGCTGGGGCGAAACAGTGCCCCCAACGTGCTAGCTATGGTCGTGGGCGTCGTTGTTGGCACGTTTTGGTCTCCTTTAGTCGTACCGTAGTGTGCCTCCTACACGCGAGTGGGTTTCATCGTTTCGAGGGAATGTCATTCGTTGCCTCGTTCTCCACGCTGGGCATTTAATGCTCTTAATTGCTTAAACCCTGAGTGAAATGTCCATTTTGCCCCTATCTTTCGCGCTTCTAGGCGTCAGTTACTGTTCAGTTTTCATTTCTTTTGCGTTTCAGTTTCCCACTCCCAAATTGCTATCACACACTCTTCCTTTCCTTTCCACATTCTCTGAAATTCTTCATTCCTAATCGCCCTCCAAATCTCTGCGATACTCCCAGTCTCTTTTGATCATCATCATCATTCTGGTAAGCCCTTTCTTTCTTTCATGCCTCTTAGCTTTGTTGTGTGCTTATATGCTGTTTACATGCTTTTCCCTGCTCCTGCCTGTTTGGATTAAGTGTTGGATTTGCATGTTTGACTTGTAACAACGTTAGGTAGATGCTAGGGGGTTGCCATTTAGGTTCCTGATTTTTTCTCTTCATTTAGCTATAGATTTAGCCTTGGCTTAACTGTAGATAGGCTCACTGTAGCATTTAGCGTTAGTTCCTGTTTGGTCATCCGGTCCGAACGATATCGTTGGGATTCTCCTGGGGGAGGGTCCTTAGTTAGCTGACGACATAGCCAAGACCTGAACGTCTTTCTTTGTTGCCGACTTAGACCTTGGTGCAACGTCCCTCCCAACTACGACATTCACGATGGTGAGGCCACGGTCATCATCTTCGGGCTCTTGCCTTGGTTTCACGGTGTGGCTCCTGTCGTCGCCAGATTGGTCGCGCTCTTGCCTCCTGGGTTATCTTATGAGGTGAGAGAACTCCACTAGCTTACCTTCCCGGATCGCCTGCTCCAGGGCGTCCTTTAGGTCAAAACAATCTTGGGTTTTGTTGCCGAAGCCCTTGTGGTAGTCGCAGTAGAGATTCTTGTTCCCTCCAGTTCTGTCATTGAGCTGGCGAGGCTTCAACAAGATGCATTTGTCGGCTATCTGCTGGTATAGCTTAACGATCGGGGCCGTCAGGGGGTGTAGTTAGTGAACTTTCCTACCCAGGAGAATGGCTTGAAGCTTTTAGCTGGCCCTCCGTCCTTGGAGTGCTCCTTAGGCCTTTCCCCGTTACCGGGCTGGCGAGCAGGGTGATAGGCGGGTTGCCGCTTGTTAGCTGCCACAACTTGGCTGAACTCCTCGTCGTTGATGTACTCTCTAGCCACATTTTGGATTTCTTGCATTATCTACACAGGTTTAGTGGTGAGGTATTTCCTGAAGTCTTCATTCAACAGCCCGTTTGTCAAACACAAGCTGGCCATCGAGCCGGTCAGGCCGTCAATCTCTAGGCATTCATCATTGAACCCGTCAAAATACTTCCTAGTCGGTTCCCCGCTTCTTTGCGTCACCCCCAGCAAGTTAATTGGGTGCTTTGCTTTGGCAATGCGCGTGGTGAACTGAGCCAGAAAAGCGCGGGTTATATCTGCAAAAGTCGTCACAGAGCCTTGAGGGATGGCGTAAACCAGCGGATTTCCGGTCCCGCCAAGGTCACGGGGAAGGTGCGACATCGCACCTTATCACCCACACCTTTCAGGTTCATCCTGGCCTCAAAGGTCGTTAGGTGCTCCTAGGGGTCCTGGGTCCCGTCGTACCTCATGTTTGTTGGCTTGTCGAAATGTTTCGGTAGTCGGACCTCGAGGATGGAGTGGTGGAAAGGGGTTGCCCCCATGATTACGGGTTGTCGCCGCCTCCTTAGTCTCTCCTTGCTATCTTCTCGGTTTTCCTCCTCTGTATGTCTCACTAGAGGTCGAGTGTAGATTCTGGGGTCTTGCCGTCTCCTCGGCACTTCCCTGCTTTCTCCCTGGCCTTCTGACTGGGATCGGGAGGTCGGCGTGCGTCTAGAGCGGTCTCTCCGGGGGCTTCTTCCCCTGGTTTTCCCCTCCTTTGAGGAGATCGGGAACGAGATTGACTCGAAGTGGGCTGGAAGCGCTCTTTGTTTGCTAGCTCCCGCTCCAGGTTTTGCACCCTGTGGCACAACTCCTGCATTATTCTTGCACTGTCGCTCCCCGTTCCTCCAAAGGGACGCCTTTCCTGGGAACGGGAGGGGAGATCATCTCGCCGGGGAGGGGATCTTGTGCGCTCGCTGGAGGAAGCCAAGAAGGCTACCCTATTGGTTCGGTGAACCAAGTCCTCCACACGTGGCTCACCTCCATCCTCTCTTTCCACTGGTCCCAACGAAAAATCCATTCAGGCCAGTCCCCACAAACGGCGCCAATGTTCGTGACTTTGGGTCTCGGACGGGTCGGAGATGTTTTGAGTGTGTGATGGTGAGAACCAGCTTGGATCTGGGTCACTGGCGCGTGGATGGTCTTCCTGGATAGGTACTGGCACGTGTGGACTGAGACTTCGTGACCTCCCGAGCTGATGATTTGATGAGGGGGAGCCACCTGGAAAAAGGACTCCGACGCTCAAGTCAAAAGTCGTACCAGGTGGCAGTAAAAGTGAGGAAATCGTGACGTATCTTGGGGGAGTGGTTGAGCCCTCCCCTTATATACTCTGTACCTAGGGCGGGTCCCACAGGAGCAGACCCGCCTTTCAGGAAGCTTCCTTTCCCCCCAGCTGTCATGTGCTTGGCTGGAGGGGGAAAGGTATCGGTCTTCCTCCCGATTCGGGCTCGACATGCCCATCGAGTCGGCCGCTCGGACTGGGGGAAAACGCCTGATGGGCTGGGCCGGAACAGTAATATAATTTAAATTTGATATTTATTTATTAGAGTATATAATAATTAATAAGAATAACATGGTTAATTTGTTACTTTGTTAGAGTCATACTGCATTTTCCTAGTTTTTCATCTCGCTATTTTTCTGTTTTATATTTTTCTCTAATTAGTACTACTCCTATTTTCTTTTTTTTCCTTCTCTCCTTCTTCTTATTTTTATAATTTTTTTGTTTTACACTCTCATCATTTTTATTGTTTCACTCTCTAAAAAGATAAAAAAATTAAAAAAACTCAAACAAAAAAAATAAAAAAAATATGTAACTTTTTATTTTATTTTTTGATTTATCTTTTCTAATAAGAAGCAAAAAAATTTTAAAAAGAAAAACACATAACTTTATAAATTAAAATATAAAAATTATGCACGAAGAAAGAAGAAAAATAAAAAAAAATAAAAATTCTGCAGCATTATATTTTATGTGTCGTAATTAAGAAGTTTCGAGATCAAAATTAAAAAATTTTTATGTCGTGGTAAAAAAATTTCTATGCTATTCTTTTGTTTTATATTTTCTTTAAATAATTTTTCCTTCTCTTTCTTTCTGTTTTTATAGTTTTTTTGTTTCATATTCACATAATTTTTAATATTTTATTCTCTAAGAAAAATATAAAAAAAACGTGCAACTTTTTATTTTATTTTTTGGTCAATTCTTTTTGATAATAAATACAGAAATTTTACACAAAAAAAAGAAAAATAATCGAAAAAAACAAAAGAAAAAAAAGGAAGGTGCAATATTAAGTCTAAAATCTTAAAAATTTTTTATGTTAAAATAAATTTTTTTTTTGTGTCAATGTTAAAAAATTTGTGTATGACAATTAAAAATTTTGGTACTATTTTTTCGGAAAAAAAAAAGGGATGGTGTGATTTCATGTACATATCTGTGAACAATTTTTATTAAATTTAGACAAACTTAATTAAAATGAGTTGATAAAAATTACTTAAATTTAAATGTATAGCAAAATTCTTATATTATATATTCAAAATCAGATGTGCGCAAGGGATATCTTCACTTATTGAAGAAGATTCCATTACCGTAACCATCATACAATTCCTGTAAAAAAAATCATACAATCGACTAAGGTTATTTTTAAATAGGGTTTCATATATGAGATTGAGTTGAGTTGTGAATGACCTACTAAAAATAACCTACTACGTACGGCTACGGCCATTAATCATTATAGTTGATGCGTTGATGGATATTTAGTGCTATACATCGGATGTATCGTATATTCGTATTATATAATATACGTTAAGGTTAAGATTTATATCCAGTTATTTTTATATAAAGTTAATAGTTGATAATTGTTAGATAATTTAATAAATTTAATTAAATTATCATCTAATAATATTAAACACGAAAATAATTATTCCTAAATTTTTATCATATGTTAATTTATAGTCAATACAAGATTTTTTAATGGGATATTCTTAACGACCATTTCCTCTACGCATCGGACACTACTCCTAGGTTGGATACTTCCCCAACCTCTATCCAAAGAGACAGATAAAATTTGTTGGAATATACAAGTCCATGATCGAGTATCCCAATGGAGAAATAACCAAAACCATAAAAAAGAGTCAACAATTAAAATTTATTTTAACTATAAAAAATCTTGTAATTTATAATTAATTTTTAGATGAATAATGT
>NC_029787.2:126608897-126628341 GCF_000816755.2 Arachis ipaensis
AAACCAAGACATATAGTTGTGTATATATTTATTAGTTACAAGGTGAAGCAAATATGTATCTTTACTAGTTGACGAAATTAAATTAGAGTGAACTCTATCATATAAACAACAATAAGGATGCACTTCATGAAGAAACTGAGAAAGCTGGTGGAGCAAACCCAGCCTGAGTGGCGTGACAAGTTCTTGTGTTATAAGGAATTGAAGAAGCTCTTGAAGATTATTTGTCCCAGAGACCAATTGCTGTTTTTGGATCCCAGATATGTCAACCACTTCCTTCAACTCTTGCTGGCAGAAATTGACAAGTTCAACGCTTTCTTTGTTGAAAAGGAGGAAGAGTACATCATCAAATGGAAGGTATATTAATGTATTATATATTATTATTACTCTTTCTATTATTGTATTATTACTCATTCTATTAATGGTGTTTGTATTACAGGAATTGCAAGACAGAGTTGATAGGGCCATTGATTTGGATTCAGATGCAGAACTGATGGCATTAGGGAGGGACATGGTGGATCTACATGGAGAGATGGTTTTGTTAGAGAACTATAGCTTGCTCAATTACACAGGTATTATTAATATATGCATGTTCCTATATGCATGATCCTATATATATGCATTAATTATTGTCTCCTAAATATTTGTTTTGTTATTACTATTTACTGAAGTGATCTTTGGTTAGTTAAGATTATATTTTAAAATTGTCCTTTTAATGATTAGTATTATTGAATAAAAAAATGATTTAATTTTGTATATTGAATGGATACATTAAATACAGATAAGAGATTTGTTTGTATGTGCAGGATTAGTGAAGATAATAAAAAAATATGATAAGCGAACAGGAGCACTACACAGATTGCCTTTCATTCAACAAGTGTTGAACCAACCATTCTTTAAGATTGATGTGGTGAATAAGCTTGTAAAGGAGTGCGAGATAATACTGAGCATTCTTTTTCCCTTATATGAAGGGCCATCAACAAATGATGAGAACTATGATCATGAAAATAATAATAATAATAGGAACAATGAAACAAGTGGAGAGATCCCAAAGATGCAGCAGGTTTCCGAAGAAGTTCCTGATAAGATTGAAAACATGGAGAATGAGTTCATCAAATTAACTTTGATGGCACTTCAAACCCTCAGAGAGATTAGGAGCAGTGGAAGCTCTTCTTCAACTCCAAGCATTTAGAGGATGAATAAACTCAAAACAAATAACTGCACTACATCATAAAATGGCAGCAAAGTGATCCATCAGAATCCGTTGACTCTCACTATGTTTGCGAGTGTTTATTTTGGAAATAATAATAATAATAATTGAAGGATTTAAAAGAAAATGAATTCCTCAATTTTCTTTTTAGAAATTGAGAGAGTAAAATGTGATTTGTTGTCATTTTATTGTTCCATTTCTCATGTTTTTTTTTTATCCTATTTATAAAATTAATAATAAAATATCACATTTTACTCATTCAATTGTTAAAAAAATTAAAAGAATCTATTCTCCAACTCCAAAAATATCGATTTCACATGTGAATTCAGAAAATAACATTAATTAATAAGAAAACTAAAAAAGGTAACAAATTGAACTTGAAAGAGGCAATGAATATAATAGCCGTTGGTATAATGCGCGCGCGATAAATACTCATTATTATTATTATTATTATTATTATTATTAGAAAAAGTCTAGGGGACCAGCAACTTTATCAAATTCTAGCCAGCATGTAATCAACAAAGAAAAGTAAATCATGGATGAAATTTCACATCAATCTCATAGCATTAAAATCATTATTGATGGCTATTTAATGGCTACAAATCACAAAAGTTGCTCGCTCTAGCACTCCTCGTAATAATAATAATATTATTAGTCTAAAACTTAAAACTCGACATGGCCTAAACCTTGTTGCACATTTTTTACTGCCTTCATCCCTATTTTTATGTGCGTTGTAATATTTGTATTAACGCTCTTTTGAGTCATTTCCACATAATATAGCATCTACTTTATTATAACAACTAAAAGATATCCACAATAATAATACAAATATTAGATATTATATTTAGGACAATAAAAAGGTTCATGTAGCTGGGTAGGTAAGTTAACGTGGATAATGTTATGTTTCTGTAATTTAATATAGGTTGAAAATAATATTAAAATAAAATAATAAATTTATTAAAGAAGATATTGTGTTGAAATTATTTGATTAGAGAATGAAGATGATAAGGAGATTGAAATAGCCGCGAAAGAAGAAGACAGGGAGCTAAGGTGAAGAAGTGAAGGATGTTGCAGTTGAAGCTACACTCAATCCCTTCATCACTTTCTTCTTCTTCTTCTTCTTCTTCCAATCCTCTCTGCCTTCAGAACCATTCCTTTCTCTCTCCAAAGTTCCTTCCTTTTTCTTCTGTTACTCCAAAGCCCTTCTCCATCACATGCCGCCACTCCGACCTCTTCGACCAGAAAACCTTCTCCTCCTCCGCACCTTCTTCTTCTTCTTCTTCAGGTACCTCTTTCTATCCCTTTCTTCAATTAAACAGTTTTTGTTTGCTGAGAGAGAAAACAAAGCCTAAACCCTAACCCCTAATTCTGGTTTGATGTTTGTATGTGTGTGTGTTCAGGTGGAGCTTTGCCACCTAGGGTTTATGTTGGTCACTCCATTTACAAAGGGAAGGCTGCACTTTCCATCACTCCTAGGCCTCCGGAATTTGCACCGCTCGATGTATGTTGCTTCATTTTGGCTTTGGTGGTCGTTATATCATTGGATCTGTTCTAATCTTTGTGGACTATAATGGTGAAATTTTGCAGTCAGGGGCATTCAAAATATCTAGGGAAGGTTATGTTCTGCTTCAGTTTGCACCCGCAATTGCTTCGCGCCAGTATGATTGGACTAGAAAGCAGGTGAATTTGAGGATAATGACATGCTGAGTCTGTTTCACGATATCTGTCACTTCGGAATTTGATCTTCAGAAACTAAAATAGATTATTCTGTTGACTTTGTGAGTTACTCTTGTAGTTTACAATGTCTGGTCCTGTTTGCTTGATTGCAGGTGTTCTCTTTATCAGTGGGTGAAATGGGAACTGTGATCAGCCTTGGCGCAAGGGAGTCTTGTGAATTCTTCCATGATCCTATGAAGGGCAAAAGGTACTTCTATGCTGTACTTTTCTGAATTCTAATTATTATAAAATGTGAATTTTTAATTGGATTAACATATTATAATGTCACTAATTACTGTTTGATTTGTCTTGTGATAAAAATTGCATGCTGTATTTATAGGTTTGGCAATAAAAAAGGACTGAAATTTTATATTGTGCAGTGATGAAGGTAAAGTTAGAAAAGTTTTGAAGGTGGATCCTCTTCCGGATGGTTCTGGTCACATGTTTAACCTCAGTAATCCTCTTTCCTTTTGTGAACCTTTGTTGTTTAATTTAATTTTCTTGCCATTTTGATTCGGTCCATTACATATGTTGCGATTTGCAAAGAGCTGATAATATCACAGATCAATGGAATATTTTGACGGTGATCAGTCTTTAGTGTAGTTATCTAAAGAGTATCATATATTACCATTTTTATGTTGATGCACACAATATAAAATTATAATGAAGTGATATGCAGTTATGTTTGCTCCGATTCTGACTTTGTTATGTTATTTTTGAAGGTGTTCAAAACAGGATTGTGAATGTCGATGAAAACATCTACATCCCTGTTTCAAGAGCAGAGTTAACAGTTTTGAGCTCAATTTTCAATGTATCTCTCTCTCTCTCACAAGTCAAAATTTGCATTGCTAAATTCTATTATAATCCAGTCGGAAACCTATGGCAGCTGAAATGACTGATTACCATATAAGAATATTAGCACTCAATATCTGACTTATATATGAAACTGCTTTGCATCGATAGTAATAGCAGCTCTACCTTTTTACGGCATGTTCTTGGGTGTACATATGGAGCCCATCCATGAAATTTCATCCCCATCTTTTGTTTTTTACTCCCAAACCAAACACGTCCTTGGTCTGGAATATTTCTATGTTCCTTTTGTCTGGCCAAACAAGGAGTACGTGTTATGCTTTAAGAAGGCACCAAATCTTAAAAAGATTTTTGCTGCTTGTCACTCAAAGAGAATCCAAATATTTGAATAGCTTAAGAGTTCATTGGCGAGATGACCTCAATATGTTATTCATTATGATAATATACTTTCTTAAGCCTTAAAAACAAGGACTTGTCTACAACACAACATGGTTCCTGCTTGCTTAAATGTAATTTGTCTTCTTTGTATACAACCTTGCTATTATTTCATTCACTCTTGTTTTTGGTTATCACTACAGTTTATTATGCCATACCTTCTTGGTTGGCACACCTTTGCGAACTCAATAAAGCCAGAGGATTCGAGAGGAGCGAATAATGCAAACCCTACATATGGAGGAGACTATGAATGGAATAGATTGTGATCATCAGCTTTCTGCCATTGCATAGCACCACCTATTTGAGCCTTCTCTCAACTTTGAAATGGGTTAAATTCACTTTCGTTTTGCCCTGTTAGCTGATAATGGTTTTAGGAATTTTGAGATGGTAGTGTTGGGATCACTTGCTTTCCTTTGTAGTATACTTGTATGTCTTATGAGTTATGACTAGTGTGTTCAATGAAGAGATTGCTCAAACGTGTTTATAAATTGCTCTAATCACTTGAATCAAATACTAGTGCAATTGGGCTTGAAAAGGAATTTCCAAAAGAGATAGCGAATTTGAAAGATTTTATTTTTATTGTAATTCTTCTTATTCATTTTTTAATGATTTTTTTTTTTCTCGCATTACACAATTCTTTAGAAACTTAGTTGTTTTATTACTCAAAAAAACCTATTTAAGAAATTCATAGAAGTTTATAACTTAGAAGTATCAATTGGAAAGATTTAAGAGAATAATAATATTTTTGGACCAAGAGTATTGGATCCTCGGTTGCCGAATTTGTTTGTTGCATATGGTCGTTGTAGCCCCCAAGCTCGGCTTGGTCTTGTTTGGACTACGAAACGGTTTTCTATGTGTTTAATACTTGCTTCGTTCTTCGCGCCTCTTGACATGATTGACGTGAAACGTGCCCCGCATCCCTAGGTACCCCTGTCCGTCGGATTTGGAGGTCATTAAATTCCCCTCTTTTTTGACGACGAGGATTTAATGTGGGATTTTTGTGTAACCGTTTAGGTTACTGGGCTTATTCCTTTATTACCTTTGCTTTTTGTAAATGCTATTTGCTGCTGTTTTCTGGAGAAAAGGAGTTTTGGTTTGGTTTGTCTGAGAATGTCTAGCAAAGGTCAGTGTTGAATTCACGTTTTTTTCTTCCTTCTTGTGCTTTATTTTTTCCTTTCTTTGTCTGCAATGGAGAACTGTGATGTGGTTGATCCGTGTGGGTGGGTTGATGCCAGGGTGAGGGAATATGCATCTCAGTTTGATAATGAGGAGTCAGTAAAGTTACTGGGGTGGGGTGAGGATATAGTTTATTACTTTTTGCAATTTTATAGATTCAAACTCTAATTAAAGAAAAACAGATCTCTCAAGTCTCAAGCAAGTTTAAAAAAAGAAAGACTTAAAAAGTGTTTGGAAAAAATAGCAAAATAAAGTTCTAAGTTGGATTGAAAGATTTCAGTCAAGCAAGAGATGATAGAGGGAAAGGAGCAAAATAGCAAAACATTAATCCTTAAAACACTAATAACCTCAAAATCATGCATTTGACAAAAAGATAACCCTTTCTTTTAGGCACTTTCTTAGGCCTCTACCAAATTTGCACCAATCTCAACCTAAATAATTGGACATCCACAACACTCGTTTATGGTGCTTTCTACTGCCCATTACCATATAAATATCAAATCTTTCATTCTAACATGGGGAGCTTTGTTTTTAACTTCTTGTTAATTAACAAGGAGTCCCTAGGCAAGGCGTCTTTTTACAATAATTTTTTTTTTCTTCTCAATAAAATAAAATAAAAGCTCTAGCCATGGCATCAAAAATTCAAGTTTTGTTGCCAATTCTTTTGTTGGCACTAACCTGCATTCCCACTATGTATGCCAACATCCTAGAAACCGATGCGTATATCAAGGATATAACCAGAGACTTTGATCCTTATTGGTGGCAAAGAGCTGAGGTTGCTAAAATAGAAAACCAAAAAGCTTATTTTCCTGATCCCTATGCCGTCTCCAGCGACTTCACCTCTGCTATTACCGAGTAAGCCTTAATTTTCAATTGACCATTCATGATTTTAAGTTAGATGAATAATCGTTTGAAAATATTTTCATGTGATGATAATCATCGAAAAGCTGTTACATAATTTGACATGTCCGATCAAACTGTTTAACATAATACATATTAACATCTTAGTTATCAACTTATCATAACTAATTTGGGATGATTTCGTGATTAGCTTATTAATATCGAATATTTGAATCCCGCCTTACAACCACAAACTCTTAAATGAAGTTTCGACTTGCGATAGATTAACCCTTGTCCGTGGACATAAAAAAATATCCTAACTATCATTTTAAGATGAAAATGTCTTCATTTGAGTGGCTACCTTAAATTAAGACTATGTTACATTTATTTTCCTATATTTTTTATTTTGCAACCACATTTATTTTCCTATATTCGCCTTACAACCACATTTATTTTGCAATTAGGACTATGTTACATTTATTTTCCTATATTTTTTATTGTCAAAAGTGTTAATTTATTTATTTTTTCATTGATAAATTTACAGTGAAATTGCTAGAGTAACTTCTGGACAGATTGGAGCAAGTTCTGGAAAGATTGGAGCAGCTTTTGCTTTTGGACCGATTGGAGCAAGGAGGTTTTTGAGGGAAAAATCCACACCCACCAGCCACTGATTCTTTTGACAAGCAGTTTCTGCTTCTGCCTTGCGTCAATCACATCCCTACTCTCATAACTAGAACTCAAATGTTTTTGATATAAGAAGAAAAAAAACTAATAACAAAGTCTCAAATTTTGGTCAGCACTAGTGTCATATCACTTCAATTCATTGTGCATTGGTGTAGAATGATATTTAGTCCCAAATTTTTCTTCTTTATGTTTAATCGGATGGAAATAACTTTTGAATTAGCATGATCTCTATTTTTATTTCTATCATGATATCAGAGTTTTTTTTTCCTTGTAAAATCTCATACAATTTATATAATGAATGTGATTCGTCCTGAACACTGGGTAGGCCGAGCTTAAGCACTTCCGAGTGGGTCGTCAACAGAGAGGAAGAGCTTTACGTCGGCCGATGGACAAACACCGCGGCGGGAATACCTGCAAAAGATACTCCGACGCTCCCAGGGTGAGGGAATATGCATCTCAGTTTGATAATGAGGAGTCAGTAAAGTTACTGGGGTCAGACTTGTGGGTTAGAAAGGGTAGTAACATTAGGATAGAGTTGTTGCCGTGTGGTAAAGAGGACCGAGTCTGTGACCAGTTGAGGGATTGGTCTTTCTTTTATATGTATAGCTGTTTGTTTACCGAATTGGGGGTCAAACTGCCTTTTACCGAATTTGAATGTGGGGTCTTATACTGGTTGAACTGCGCCCCTACCCAGCTGCACCCGAATTCTTGGGGTTTTGTACGGGCTTTCGAGGTATTGATGGGGTTATTAGATTACCCCCCTTCTCTGAGGCTTTTCTTCTCGTTGTTTCAAGCTAAGGGGGTGGGACGTGGGTTATGGGTAAATCTTAGTAGTTATCCGCGTCGGGCTATCTTTGGTCTGTATAAATCTTCTTTTAAGGATTTTAAGTCGATGTTTGTTAAGGTGAGGAGTGTGCCCGAGGAGTTTCCCTTCTATTTGAATGAGCACTTGGTCGAAAAGTTCCCCTTGTCTTGGTGTCCCGAACCTTATCAGGTATTAGACGTAGATGATAGGCATCCAGATGATGATATTATGATGAGCTTTTTATTTAAATCATTGGGTCCGAAGGGGTTGTTATCGATTGCCGAGATGTTGAAATGGGATACTAATAGACAGGCTGTTTATGATCACATAGGTAACGTAATTTGCCATGCTTCTGTCTTTCCTTTATAAGGTGCTCCTTCTGGTTTTTATTTGCTTGTTTTTGTTTTGCAGCCGAGAGGGCTCCTGCCATTACAACCGCGGGCCTGAAATCTTTCTTCAATCAGCGCAAGAAAGGTGAAAAGGAGGTGTCTTCGAATGCTGGAAAAGGTGTAGCTGCCTTGATTCATCCTGGGCCGAAACATAAGAGGAAGAGGGGACAAGCCCAGGGCAGCCTTGCCGAGGTTTTGGAGGGTAAGGGGGAGTCTTCTATGATTTTGGAGAAGGTTGAGTCTGCATATGAGTCGCAGAAAAGGCTTCACGGTTATGACGAGAATGAGCACGCTAGGTCTCTGTGGGCAAAGTTGTATCCTTTCAGTACTATGGCTGACGAACTGTGTTGTTTTCCGGACGATATGAAAATGATTGAGGAAGTCGGCCGAGCTGGTGTTAGTCGGTTTCTGCAGGTATAGTTTATTTTGTTTATGGTTGTGGCTTTTTGATGTCTCTTATTATATTGTTTTATTGTCGTAGGTGATTGGTGCTCGGATTGTTGCCATTGGCCGAGCACAGGAGCTTGCCCTGGATCGGGAGCAGATGGAAGCTTCCCGTGTAGAAGAGCTGTCTGGGATCATTCAGGAAAAAGATCAGAAAATCGCTGAGCTTGTTGCTTCTATGGAGAAAAAGGAGTTGGAGTTGGCCGATGAGAAAAAACTTCAAAAGTCTTTGTCTGAAAAATTGAAGGTTGTGGAATCTGAGAACGATCAGCTCTCTGCTAGGGTCAAAGAGTTGGAAGGAGGAGTTTATGAGGCTTTTGCCCAAGGGTTTGACCGTGCTGTTTCCCAAGTCAAGGTGGTGTGTCCGGAAGCTGATCCTTCAAAACTTGATGTCATGAAAGTGGTTGTTAACGGTGAACTTGGGCCGAGCTTAAGCACTTCCGAGTGAGTCGTCGACGGAGAGGAAGGGCTTCACGTCGGCCGATGGACAAACACCGCGGCGGGAATACCTGCAAAAGATACTCCGACGCTCAAGTTAGTAATAGTCTCAGAAAAGAGAGAGAGTAATTAAGTGAGAGTGAATAAGTAAATGTGAAAACTGATAGTGGAACCTGAGACCTAGCCAAGCATGTTAGCTAGGTTTTATAGAAGTTGTCTTCTGCCCGTTAGTGGATAAGTTCTAGGCTTTTAGTATTTGATCTTGTTTATTTTGTATATTTGTAGCATGCTTGAAACTTGTGGTTGTTTTATCTTGAACTATGTTTTCGAATATTTGGCGATAACATTTTGGGTACCGAGTATGTAATTCGGTTGCGATACTTTTGTTTTCCGAGCATATAGCTCGGCTTGATGATGACATTTTCTGATGTCTTGGGTATGATTATCTTTTTGAAAACAATCGAGTGTAAGTGTAAGTCATTTCTTTTGAACAAAGTTGTTAAGAAATAAGAGCGGGTGCTCTAGTGTTGTAATTTTGTGGTTTTGACTTTATGAAATATGATGCTCTTGCAATGATGAAAAGCATATGTTGTGTTGTGGTTGCAATTATGTTCGCGTTTGATGATTGTTGGTAAAGAGAGCAGTAGCTCAAACATAAGGTGTCTGGTAGAGTGATCCTTTAGGATTTGCTTTAAAATATTTTGTTTATCTTGTGCTTCTCCGGGGATCATGCTCGGAACGCGTGTGTCTCTCTTCGAGTGTGGAGCTCGAATTAATTTCAAACGTTCCTTTGATGGAATGTTTGGTAGAGATAAAATGTTAAAAAATGCTAGTTTTTACTTGTCCGAGTATTGTGCTCGGTATGTGCATGTGGAATTCCGAGTATGAAGCTCGGATCAGTTTAATTAGATAAACTTTGACTTATTCTTATGCTGGTAATTTTCCGAGGAGTATGCTCGGCTCGTGATGGTAAGGTTCCGAGGATTATGCTCGGATAATTTGAAGTGTTTACTAACTGAAACGTATGCTAACTGTCAAAATGAGAACACATTAAGTTGTATGGGTACAATGATTTGTTGCGTCTGGCCTCGTTAAAACCCTTTCCGAGTAAAACCCTTGTGTTTTGGGAAAAAACCGTCGGAGGGAAAAAGAGTACCATCATTCGCTATTATACAGGCTATGTCATGACTGATATTTTCTTAAAGAGGAGACATTCCATGTTCCTGGGAGTTGTTCTCCTCTAAGGGTTTCTAGTTTGTAAGCCCCCTTTCCGAGGTTTTGGAGAACTCGGAAGGGACCTTCCCAATTTGCCGCTAATTTGCCATGTGCTGGTGGTTTCCGTGCATCCTCTGTTCGTCTGAGTACAAGGTCTCCATTGTTGAAAGACCTGTGGACTACTCTTTTGTGGTGTCTTTGCTCTAGGTATTGTTTTCTGGCTCGCTGCTTTATGGCGGAGATGTCTCTGTCTTCTTCTACGAGGTCCAGTTCGACTGACCGAGCTTGTTGATTGTTTGGTTGATTATAGAGCTCGGTCCTTAGTGTTGGGATGCTGACTTCTACTGGAATGAGCGCTTCTGCGCCATATACCAATTTGAAGGGAGTTTCCCCTGTGGCAGATTGTATGCTGGTGTTGTAACTCCATAGAATTTCTGGAATGAGGTCGGCCCACTCCCCTTTAGCTTCGCCGAGCTTTTTCTTTAATCCCTGCAAGATAATTCTATTAGCTGATTCAACTTGTCCGTTAGTTTGCGGGTGCTCTACTGAGCTGAAGTGATGTTTGATGTTAAAATTTGTCAGAAAAGTGGCGAGCTTATGATCTGTAAATTATCTCCCGTTGTCCGAGATTATCTCTCGTGGGATACCATATCTGCATATGATATTTTTCCATATAAAGGATCGCACTTTTTCTGCTGTTATGTGTGCTAGTCTTTCCAGGAGGTCCTTCGCGACGATGCAGTCATCTGTGGTATGACCGAACTTTCGGTGGAAGGCACAATGTTTTGTCTTGTCCACGAATCGTTGATCCTGGTAGTTCCATTGACACTAAGAGGAACTTTACCTGGCCTGGCGCTTTCGGAAAGGGTCCGAGGATATCCAATCCCCACCTATCGAAAGGCCAGCTTACCTCTATGGTATGGAGCTCTTCGGCTGGGGTCTCTGAGAGGGTGGCATGCTTTTGACAATTATCACATGCTTTGACTTTTGTGATGCAGTCCCGTTTTATCGTCGGCCAATAGTATCCTGTTCGCAAGATCTTTGCTGCTAATGCTCGGCCGCCGATATGGTTGCCACAGACTCCTTCATGCGTTTCAGCCATAACCTCCTCGGCTTCCTCTTTGCTGATGCACTTGAGCAGTGGTTGTGAATGTCCTCGCCTATATAAGGTGTTTCCGAGCATTGTATAGAAGCTTTCTCTTCTTCTGAAGAGCGGCAAGTTTGGCTCACCTTTTGGAATGGTGCCTGTATTGATGTAATCGAGAAAAGGTGTTCGCCAGTCTGAGACCTGTGTAATACTTAGAATCGTATCCTGTTCAAAACTTGGTCTGTTAAGTGTTAGCTGGGACAGTGCCGATGTGTTTTCGGCTTGCCGAGTTGTGGCTAGCTTAGATAACACATCGGCCCTGGTGTTTTGTTCTCGATTTACATGGATAATATCAAATTCTTTAAATTTTGAAATTAGATCCTTTGTTACGAGCCAATATTTCTCTAACAAAGGATCTTTTACCTGAAACTCGCCCTTTATTTGATGTACCACTAAGGAAGAATCACAGTAGGCTGTTATTCGAGGTATTTGTAGTTGTAGGGCGAGCTTTAGTCCAGCAAGTAGGGCCTCATATTCTGCCTGATTGTTGCTTGCGTTGAAGCGGAACTGTAGTGACTGCTCGGCCACCACCTTGTCTCCCTCTTTTAGTAGTATTCCTGCCCCACTGCCTTCTTTGTTTGACGCTCCATCTACATGTATGCTCCAACTGACTTCTGTATTATGTGTATCATTAGTCATTTCCGATAGCACGGCCCTGCACTTTTCTGGGTTGGCCTCGATGCCTCGAGATGTTAACATGAATCCCAGGAACTTCCCTCCTTGTACTCCAAACGCGCATTTACATCCATAAAACTCAAAGCTTTATAACCAGAGGCATTATCAACTAATTTATCAATGCAAGGCAGTGGATATGCATCTTTTGGGCAAGCTTTATTTAAGTTTGTGAAGTCGACGCACATGCGCCATTTACCTGAGTTCTTTCTTACCATTACCACGTTGGACAACCATGTGGTGAAGCGAATTTCTCTGATGAAGCCTGCGTTGAGGAGCTTCTGGGTTTCTTCGAGTGCTGCTTGTTTTTTCTCTTCTCCGAGGTTCCTTTTCTTTTGTGCAACTGGTTGGACTGTTTTGTCAATTGCTAGCTTATGGCAGATGACCTCTGGATTTATTCCAGGCATGTCGTCTGGCGTCCATGCGAAAAGGTCGGCGTTCTGACGTAGTATGCGAATGAGCTTTGCTCGGTCTGCCCCTTCTAAGGCTTCTCCAACATATGTGCATTGGTTGTCGTCTGCTGTTAGTGTTACTTGTTGAAGATTGTCCGTCGGCCGAGGTCTTTCGCCGAGGTCTTCCCTTGGGTCAAGATCGGTTAGTGTTGCTGTGTTGGCAGACGTTTGGATGGCTTGGACCTGGGGCCGAGCTTCCTGTTTTGTTTGGTCTGGTTTTAGACCAGCGTTATAGCATTGCCGAGCTTCTTGATGGTCAGCATGCACCGTAGCGATCTTGTTTTCCTGCACTGGAAACTTGACACACAGATGTAATGTGGACACCACTGCCCTGAATATGTTCAGTGCGGGTCTCCCCAGTATAATATTATAAGGGCTGTAACATTTTACTATTAGATATTGAATATCAATTGATTTTGACATAGGGATCTCTCCCATTGTGGTCTTTAGCCATATATGCCCCATGATGGGGACTCTTTCTCCGGAGAACCCAATTAGCTCTCCAGAGGAGGGTTGTATCAATTTCTCTGATAATTTCATTTTTGTGAAAGTAGAGTAGAATAAAACGTCAGCACTACTACCTGGATCTAATAATGTCTTTCTTACCAACAGTTCTCCGACCTGGATGGAAATTACCACGGGGTCGTCGAGGTTAGGGCTTGCTGATTTGAAGTCTGTTTGGTTGAAGGATATTGTGACGTCTGGTTCTTTGCCCTTCTTCGGCTGTATGGTTCCTTCGATTGCCATCATCGCTCTATAGCTCCGCTTCCTGGCCGAGCTTGTTTCTCCTCCGCCTGCGAATCCTCCTGATATGTGGTTGATGACTCCTCTTGGCGGGTCAGGAGTCGTCCTCTCTTTTTTGTCGTCAGCCGTTGCTTGCTTATGCTCTGCCCTGTCCGAGTTTCCTCCTCTGCCCTTCCTGGTTTCAATGTATTTGTCCAGGAGACCTTGGCGTGCTAGTCTTTCCAGGAGGTCCTTCGCGACGATGCAGTCATCTGTGGTATGACCGAACTTTCGGTGGAAGGCACAATGTTTTGTTTTGTCCACGAATCGTTGATCCTGGTAATTCCCTGCTCGGGCCGGTGGTTTTATGATTCTGGCGTTGAGAATCTCTCTGATGATGTTCTCTCTTCGGGTGTTAAATCTGGTGTATGTGTTGTACTTTGACGCGGGCTTAGGAGGTTTCTTTGTGTCCCTGTTGCCTGGCGATCTGAAAGTCCTTTCCTCATCTCTCCGATGTGGCTGTTTGTCTGATTTCTGGGCTTCTCGGAGTTCTTCGATCTCCATTTGCCCAGCCGCCCTTTCTCGGAATTCCTCTAGCGTCTTTGGTTTTGTTATGGCAATGGTCTCCCGAAATTTGCCAGGCCTAAGGCCGGCCTTAAGGGCGTGCAGGTGAACGGCCGGGTCCAAGTCTTGGATCTCCATAGTGGCGTCCGCGAATCTGGTCATGTAGTCTTTCAGACTCTCGTGCTGACCTTGTTTGATGGTGCCGAGAAAGTCCGAGCCATGTACATATATTCTTGATGCAGCGAAGTAATCAATAAATGATCTGGCGAGGTCTTCAAAGGAGGAGATCGAACCTGCAGAAAGTTTAGAAAACCAGAGTAACGCTGCACCATCTAGGTAAGTGGGAAATGCTCGACAGAGGACGGGCTCATTGTTCGGGCCGTTGAAGAACATCATCGATTGGAACTTCTTCACATGGGCTCGGGGGTCGCCGAATCCCTTGTACGGCTCCAGCGCGGTGGGTAGCGCAAAGTTTTTTGGCATCTGGTAATTCGTGATCTCCTCGGAGAAGGGGTTGTCGAGGGTGAGCTTTTCCTTTGGCGGGACGATGTTTAAAGGGTCCGCCGTACTTTGAGCCGAGCCTTTGGAGTTCTCTCCATTATTTTGTGTTGAGAACTCGGCTATCCTTCGTACCTCCGCCTGAAGCTCAGCGATCTGAGCTAGGAGGTCATCCTGTGAAAGTTGTGGATTTTCCTTGTCAGCCATGTCCGAGGATCGGGGATCCTGCAAAATAAGGTGAAAGACTAAACAAAGGAAACAGTGGGGTTAGATGTACTCCGGCCCCACGGTGGGCGCCAATGCTGTTTCGGTCCTGATCACGTGCCGAGATTTTCGGGCGGCTGATACGGGACCGAGCTTTATGATGCACGTGTCTTTTATTTGAATGGGTGAGGCCGAGCTTATCTGCTTTTGTTCCGAGCTTGTTTAACGTGACATCAGCCTCGGATATTTGTGTGCCGAGTATTCCGGGTGACCGAGGATACAGGTACCGTATCAGAATGAAATACTTCATTTAAATAATTAAGTGTGTGAAATTTATAATTTAAAGAAGTTATTTAATGATATATGTGACAATATTTGTACTGAAATTTTCACTAAAATAAAATAAAAAAAATTATTATTTCTCTAAACACGATTTTTGAATTTTAATTTTTTAAATAAGATTTTTTTTTTTTATATTTGGGCAAGTTCGCCGCACCCCGGCGAACTCTATAAAAATTAACAATGGTAACCATTATATCAGATTGAGTTTGAAACGTCAACAATGGTAACCATTATTATCGTCTCCAGAGTATATAAAGAGTACACAATAGTACACAGAAATAAATCGTATTTTATTTTTGGGAAATAGTTATTTTTTTAATTTATAATTAAAAAAATCCTTGTTAAATAGGGCTTATTCCAGTGTTTGGAGACGATGATAATGCTTGTTATTGTTAAATATGACTTGTTTTTTTAAATAAAAATCTTTGAAGAAGTCATGCTTGTTGTCTGTGTATTTTTGTGTACTCGTATATATTGTTTGGAGATCTATATAATATTTTGGAGACGATGATATGGATAAAAACGCAGGTTTTAAAAAAAATTTGTGAAGTTCGCCGGAGTAAGGCGAACTTGCTCTAAACAAAAAAAATTGTATTTGGAGAATTAAAGTTTAAAAATTGTTTTTGGATAAATAATAATTTTTTTATTTTATTTCAGAAAAAAAAAAATTTTTTTGTACCTAATATTATATTATATTTCCACTTACTTAAAATATAACATTTAGGTCCACTCAGACGTTAAAGCTGTGCTGGTTTCTTTAAAAATTAAGAATCTTAAATAATATATAAATGCTTCAAATTAGAGATTAAAGATTTTAGTGGTTTTATGATTATGAATTAGCAGTCTGATGAGTTGGTTAATTATATTCCTTCTGACTTGTCAACAGCACCATGATTTTTAATTAATAAAACCACACGAATAATGGTAATTAATAATTGATTATGCTTTCTCCAACTTTGCTGATCGCACATCATTCTCGCTTACTCTAATTATGAACTACAAATTTTAAAATGATTATGATGAGTATTAACATAATAGTGTGAGATGCCGGCCCCTAAAGTTAATTAACAAAGAAGTTATTGAAAGCTTAGCTTGGATTATAATTTAACTACCGTAGCTATAAAAGCATGCAATAGCAAATTATAGCTGCAGCCTGCAGAGAAATGACTCTTCAGAGATAGTAATGATATAATGACCTTCATAAAGGAACTTAATTAGTTATGCTTGTAACTAACTATGACCTAGGTATAGTTGAAATTAGGTAATTAATGTTTGTAATGATGCCACGTGGAGATGGATATATATCTTAACTTCTACATACTCTCAACTATTATAGTCATCGTTTTTCTCCAAAATCAAGAGTCAATAAATATAATCATTATTATTATTATTGTTAAAATGTAAGAACTTGTTTTACATTTGTCTGAATTTTATTATTATATTTTGAATTATTTTATTATTAATGCTATGTTGAACTTTTTTTAAGAATCAACAAAGATCAAACTCTAAATGACTAAATTTTTAGGTTATAGAATTTAAATATTATATTATGAAATTTTAAAAAAAAATTAAAATAAATATAAAAAAATAGGTGAATGATTATATTTTTAACACACTATTCTATAATTTTTTTTTGTTCTTTAAATGTGCAAATTTTTTTATTGGTTAATTTTTGTTATTCTCCTAATAAGACGGATCATGCATGTCCATAACAACTTAAATTATACGATGAAATATTGAAAACTAAAATTTGATAATCAAATCAAAGACAACCAAATGTGAAGATAGATTAAAGGATGCGTTTTGGTCTTTAGTCTTTAATTAGTGTTTACCTACGTCCTTTGTCAAAGATATGTATGGTGTATAGGGGAATATATATACTTTTACTTTGAAAAAAAAAAATATGAAATAAATCTGCAACCCATCACTTAAAAATTAAACCCTAACCTCTTATACGCCCAGTCTTAATTAAACACGTACTTAATTGAGAAATCAAACATTCGCAACGAAGATATAGGATTTAATATGAATTTAATGAATGAATGAATGAATAATATATATTGAACATACATCTTATGAAATTCAAGATTCAAGACTTAGCAACTCATATTACCGCGAGTGGTTTACTTAGAAGTCTAGGCATCAAGATTCAATATAAAGATTTAGTATTAAATCGTGATCGGAACATGCCAACAATCATGCATGTAACTTAAATCGACTTTACAAAAAATTTAAAAATAATTCAGATACGGACATCTTAATTAATTGCATCGTGTAGCTTATTCTTAGATTAGTGTTATTTTATCCGGCCCATATATATGTAAGACACAATTGAGGGGGAGAAAACATATTTATTTAGGAAAAGAGATAGGAAGTTAAATTTTTAGTTAATTCAAAGAGGTATGTCCTGAAAATAATTTTTTGAATTATTATTATTATGAAATGAAGGATATGGAAAAGGTGTTGTCTATATATGCTTTTTATTGTATATATATATATATTGACTGTGATACGTATATACCAAAATTAACTATCAAAGTCAACTATCAGTATGAAATACATGTTAAAATATAAATACGTATTAAAAATAAATTAAATCACATATGTATTTATATATATACAAATATATTAATAACTGATTTTAGTGTATACGTAACATAATTGATGTATAACTAACTGGCTTTCTTCTTCATTCCTAACGTCATTTTGTCGTTCTATCACATTAAAAAAAAAAAAAGGATTATGAATACATCAGGTGAACTTGGACTGGGATCGGCATTTATGTGACATTTTACTAAAAGGGATATTCTTCAATTCAATTCTAATTTAATAAGGGTATATTTTATAAAAATGCTTTATTTTCTTCGGGTAATAAGAATTTATCGTTATATAGGTGGACGGTGACCATTGATTTTAATGGGTCCAACTTGGAGAGACTCACATATACTTAGTAGGAATTTATTCCCTCATTCAACAACCAGTATCCAACTATGGGAATTTTAAATTTCCCTAAAATTAAATAATTAGATAACTATTCTCCATTGCATCTGATAACTATTAATGTTGAAACCCTAAGTTATAATAATATTTCTATTTTGGTTTATTTATATACATGAAATCACGCAGAAAATTAAACTGAAATTTCCTGTGCCTTGTTGATATTAATTTAATTATTAATGTGACAGTCACTATCTGAATTTCAGCTTATGATATTATATTGAAGTCATGTCCGGATCATCATTTTAACATATTGGAGTCTAATGGGGATAATAATGAAGAAATCGGTGGCAATAAGGTTAGTTATTTAGCTCATGATGCTTTGATTATATAGCTACCCTTTTTCATAAATGATCCTAACCCTTGGATATAGCTAGATTATATTTTATGAGTTATTGATTTTCTATAATAATTAACACTTAACAGTTTCATAGGGTTTTTGCACAAAAAAAAAAAAAGAAGTGTAACTTTATTTAAACACAATAAATGCATTGTATATTGTATGATGCATGAATGTCACTCTCAAAAATCAAAAGAGGAAATGATATAGCTGGAAAAATATGCTTTAATTAATTTCCTCATCTATATTGCTTTTCCCTGTTGATGAGTATGAATATTCTTTTAATTAACAGTAATATTAAAAGACAAAAAAAATAATTCAAATGTATTTTATTTAGTATTTATTAATTATTATAAAATAAAATAAATTTAAATTTTTTGGCTGATTTTTTATTTACCAAATATTATTGATTAGAATGCTTCCCCTCACAAAGTTCCAGCTTTTTATGTTTATAGTATAGCTGGCAATTTTGGAGGAAGAGAATTGGTTTTTCGATTCTTTCTATTGTTTTTAAAAATAACTTTCTAATAACATGTATGTTCAAATTAAACTAGTGAGATTCACTCATTATTTTTGAATCTTATTTTCGTTGTAAAGTATTTTATTTCCCTAAAGTAATTAAGAGTGGCTGTAATTAATTATACAGGGTTTAAGGTTTTTTATTTTTTCCCCATAGCGCTTTTGTTATTTGCTCTAATTCTATGCAAAAGACAAATTATATGCTCTAAAGTCTAAATTACCCTTAAGCACGCTAAGCTGTGCAACTGCATATATATGGCCAAACAAACAAGAATACATATTAGGAGAAAAATCATTGTTTGTTTTTCAGGAGAACATTTTTTTTTCCTTTTTTTTTTCGTGAACAAAATTGTATTTGCTGCAAAATTAAAAAATATTTTGTATAAAAGTAAATAATCTGATATTTGAATAAAATAGTAAATATAATTTTTTTTATTTATTAAAAGAAAAACCCTTTATATGCAATTGATATATCGAAAGAATTTTTTTTTAATAGTTCGAAGCGTAAATTTAGTAGTATAGACGTATTTTTATCTAGAAGGAATTTTAATTAATATTTTTTTCTTATATTTGCGTCAATTCAAATCAATTTTTTTTCCCACTAAAAAGTGTTAACATTCAGGCGACAGTGCGACACCCATCCATCAAATGAACAAAAACCGTGCTGTGTCGGGCATTATATTAATATTTCTGGCGACAGAAAACTAAATTGCATGGTTGATTTCTTATTCGTTGTCCAACCTTCCAGCTTAGAGCTAGGTCGTATTCATTGTATAGTGTATATCTCCAACAAAATTTCGGTGCTCATAAAAATAACTTCTCAAAGA
>NC_029787.2:126628360-126632200 GCF_000816755.2 Arachis ipaensis
TCACATAGAAATTTATATAAAATGCATAAGTTAATCATTTGTAATGTAAAAGATATTTTTTATTTATTAAAAATTGTATTTTTTTTTTTACCATATTTTTAAATTCTTGAAAGTGTTTTTATCATTTTAATTTTTTAGAAATATTTTTATTGAGGCTTGTATTAGTACCGTAACTTGGCCTTTTCAAGTATTAAGGACTAACCATTATCATTAACTATTTAATTGATATTAAGGGACAAAAAATAAATAGACCTTTAACCTTTTATTTTGTAAACATTTAACTCTTTAAAAAATAAAAAATATATTAAAGTCTCTGATTTTTTTAAACGTTGAACATGTAGATTTTTTCGTCCATCCTAATATGTAAAATTCAATAGATGTCGTTCTGCGTACGTGGCCATTATAGACTCACATACACTTACGCAGATAGAATAAAAAAATTACCAAACAAAAAAATTTTCACTAATTTAAGTGACGTAATTTGAGACAGAACTTTCCAAGTTCGTCCCTAAATTTTTTGTAATTCCTATAAAACCCATAACATATCAACACAATAATAGAAATAGAGTGTATGTGAGAAATAGAGTGTATATGTAAAATTTGATAGTTTGTTAAGATTTTCTAAAAATTGTCTTAATGTGGTTTTATAGAAATTACAGACAAGCTAAGAGACGAACTTGGAGAGCTTAGTGTCAAACGACGTCATTTGAGTTTAGGAGTAATTTTTGTTTCACAACCTTAACTTTTTCTTTCCCTCCACGTGTGATTCTATAATGGCCACGTATGCAGAATGACATTCACGTCACTAAATTCTGTTGAGTTTTACGGACCATAATGGACAGAAAAATTTAGATATCCAATGTTAAGAATGTCAGATATTTTAATGTTTTATTTTTTAAGGGAGTGAAATATTTGCGGGACAGAGTCTATTTATTTTTTTATCTACGTTAACCCACAAAAAAAATCAAAATATTAATGTTTTTGGATTTTATTATCAACAAAAATATTTTTAAATAATTTAAAAACGTGTCAAAAAATGTTTAAACATAATCAAAGATTTGCTTGATTAACGAAAATACATAACGTAACTCACTTGTCAATGTTAGTCTCATTTATCACATAAAAAATTCTATTATTACATTATTCTAATATTCTCCAATAATATAAAACATCTCAGTTTATAGGTGTGTATTTTTATTATATTTTTAAATAATTGAGAATATTTTTGTGAACAGCAAAATTTGAAAACATTTTTGGTAAGTTACCCTTTTATTTACTATTAATAAGTGTGAGATTAACGAAGATAATAAATACCTTACATTTTTAGTTAAGGATTCTTGAATTTGAGCTTTAAATATAACAAAAAGTATATATTTTAAAGATATTATTGGACCAAAATTGCATACCAAATCTTCCAATCCACCTTATATACCTTAAATTATATATATATATGGAAATTTGCCAATTATAATATTTACTATATAGTCAATGATAGTTATCAAACTTGGATGTATATGCATCAGGATCCAAAGATTGAATCCACTACTGAGGGGGGAATGGGAAAATTGGAAGTATTATTGAGAAATGGTGCAAATGATGAAGATTCATCATCATTAGTGCAAAAGGAGTACTTGTTTGACATTATCCTTCAACAACAAAAGCAAGAAGCTACCACCAAAGAAGGCATCAATAATAATAATGAAGATAGTGATGAAGAACTTGTGTCACTCTCTCTAGGAGTCTCATCATCAGCTTCCAATAATAGAGAGGAAAAACTACTCACCGAGATGTGGCCACCGAGTAAAGTTCTGAAGACAACAAAAAATAATGGCGAAGGAAATGAAGCATCTCATCATCATCACCATAATACTCGCCTCAAGAAGACTAGGGTTTCTATAAGAGCCAGATGTGATACACAAACGGTACATGCAAATAATATATATATGTACATTGAAAGTGGTATGTTTTTTTTAGAATATATTTTTTTTAATATTAAATTTTTTAGTAGTCTTAGTAGAAGGTATACTAGTCTTGACTGATACATAATATAACTCTTTCTGTGCTATCAAAACTGAAATTGTAATAATATTTTTCACAGATGAATGATGGATGCCAATGGAGAAAATATGGACAGAAGATAGCAAAAGGAAATCCATGTCCTCGTTCATACTACCGATGCACTGTCTCTTCATCTTGTCCCGTAAGAAAACAGGTATATATATATATGAGTTACTCATATATCATACATGCTAATATTAATTAATTCTACAATTAACAAATACCAATTTTACAAACGCATTAATATAATAATTACAAAATAAGAAAGCTCGTCTAAATTCAACCAGCTTAGAGTAACTACGCGCGCGGTAAAAAATCCAGATTCCATATAAAATAATCATCATTCATATGAATCATATATAATGCTAAAAAAATAAAAAAAAATAATCAATTCAAATAGTCTAAATTTATTTTATTTAATATTATTTATTAATTTTATAAATAATAAATAAGATAAATTTAAACTGATTTTTATTATCTCCAAACATGATTGTAAATTAATAAACCATAACAATGCTAACAATTAATCAAAGCTTAATTATTGTATGATTGCTTCTGAAGTATATTTTGATGAGGTCAGGTTCAAAGATGTGCTCAAGACATGTCAATCCTGATTACAACCTATGAAGGAACTCACAACCATCCACTTCCTTCTTCAGCCACTCCAATGGCGTCTGCAACTTCAGCCGCCGCTTCCGTTCTTCAATCTTCCTCCTTGTCCTCCTCCTCGTCACAACAAGGCCTTGTACCCAATTCAGAAACAACAACCATTATCAACCCTAATAATAATACTACCCTAATAAGACCACAACAATTCTACTTGTTCAACTCTTCCATGATCTCAAATAATAACTTTCACCCCACAATAACTCTTGACCTCATTACTAAACCTCCAACTTCATCATCATCTTCCATACCAAAGTATTCACCAACAAATCTTGATTTTTCCTCAACTACTACCACTTTCTCTCCATTGCAGTATAGCACTCAAGACTCATCATCGTCTCGTTATTATTGGAACCTTAATAATAATAAGAATGGAAAGCAACCACTGATTCAATATCATCAAGGGAATTATTATCCCTACCAACAAAATTGCATGCCCATTATTTTTCAACAACCTTTACATGCAGATTGTTATGCATCCTCTGCTCTTAATAATAACCAACAAGGAAACATCACATTCTCATTGTTAACCTCACAACCGTCTAAAGGTTCATATGCTTCGCCGCCCTCTAAGAAAAGTTACCAGTTCTTGGAGAAAAGGAAGTGAAATCATTTTCATTACATGTTCCCTATTATTAATGATGAGAGCATATCAAAGCTAGTGTGCACAAATTAAAGTTTCGTCTTTCCGGTTTCTATGAGAGCAATAAACAGTGCTGTATTTTTAAAGGAGTGTTTTTGTAATCGATTTGTAATTAATAAGTCTTCACAAATTTTTTTATTTTTTAAAGGATTTTGTTAGGTAGACTTTTGTAAATAATGTGAATAAAGGATTTTAGAATTGATCCAATAAAGTAAAAAATACTCTATCTCTAAATTACTTTATAAATCTTATTAAGATAATTATCTGCACATCTAGTGAATTGAACATCTAGCTATTATTATCTGTGCATGAGTATATCAAATCAAAAGAATAACCATCCAATTAAAAATAATGAACATAATCATCTGAATACCTATTGAATTGAACTTTGACGTATTCATTGTTCATATTGTTTAGTATTTTCATCGTCTATCTATACTTTTTCTTTTTTAAAATAAAAAATATCTATAAAA
>NC_029787.2:126632225-126634896 GCF_000816755.2 Arachis ipaensis
TGAATTTTTGAAAAAAAAAAAATACAATTTCTTTTAAAAATAAAATAAACTAATCTGTCGTAAATTTAAACTCTATCTAAGAATGTACGAGACGGTATTCGAACTTCCAACACTTATTTAAGTGGATGAGTGAATTAACTATTCGACCAACCAAAATTGATTTAATTTTTAATTATTCAACTCACATAAAATTAACTACATTTAAATTTTCACCGAATAAAATAAAATACAAAATATATTAGTAGATAAAAGAAAACAAGAGAAGAAAAAAAACATAGCACCATAAAATTTTCACTTCATTTCAATTTTTTTGTTAAGATAAAAGAGTTGTATATATGGTTCTGTTGAATTCATGTTTAAAATGACTTGATTTACTTCTATATCCCCACTCCTTTCTCCTCACCTCACCAAGGTAGCGTGTAATTTTTTATTTGTGTTGGAAACGATAGAGATAATATAATGATATAAACATATTTGATATTTCGCAGCTGCTACACCTTTTTTTTTTAAAGAAAAAATTGGAGTGCAAGTCGTTTTCAAGACAGCGTGTTGTAGCCAGGTGGCCAGTTGGACCGAACCGGTGACCGGTCGGTTCTTCTAAAAAACTTAAACGGCGCCGTTTTTAATGGTATTTTTAAAAATAAAAAACTGAAACCCAACCCGCCCGACTCGCCTGACCTGTTGCCATTCGGAACCCCCCTTGGCCCCTTCTTCCCCATTCCCAAATCGCAGTCTCACTCTCACTGTCTCTTGCTCAGTTACTCTCACACCCTACCCTAACCCTCTGAAGCATTCGAAAACCCCAGCCCAGATGCCACCGTCGCGTGATCTCTTCTTCTGTTCATTCATCTCAGTCTTACTCCAGATTATAGGCGTGAACGGTGAACCCTAGCCCCTTCTGAAGCATTCGAAAACCCCAGCCCAGTCGCCACCGCCGTCGCCGGGGTTTGCTGGTCGTGACTACCACCACCGTCGCGTGGTCTCTTCCCCAGTTCGCCCGTTCATTCATCTCAGCCTAGCCCCTTCTGAAGCATTCCCAGGCTCCCAGCGTCCCCGTGTTCCTCAGGCTGCCACCGTCGTCGCCTGCTCCTCAGCACCGCCGCTTCGTCTTCGCTGGCCTCTTCCTTCGTCGTTGCTGGTCTTCGCTTCGTCAGCACCCAGGTGAGTGAATCCTCTGTTTCATTTTATCTGTTTCATACTTTCATCTTCTATGTTAGAATGTATGGTTCTGATTCCAGAACGCCTAATGTTGATGTTGTATTGTTTTGGTGTTTTGCTGCTTTAGAACGCCTAATGTGTCTTGCTGTTTTGGTGTTTTCCAGCCAATTGATGTTTTTGTGTTGTGTTGAATGGCTGAATGCTATAGGCACTAGGCAGAATTGTGTTGTGTTGAATGGCTGCCAATGCAATGAAAATTTGGGATCAACAGCCAATTCTGGGAACTTTGATTTCTGTTCAATTTCTTCGGTCTTCAATTTAGTGTTTTGCACTTTTGCTGCTCTGTAACTGTTAATTTGTTACCTTGTTTAATTTGTTACTTTGTAATTGTTAATTTGTTACTCTGTTTTGTTAATGCTGATGTGGATATTGAAGCAGCACAGGATGAGGTGATTGTTAGGGTGAGTTGCCCTCTTGATTCTCATCCGGTTTCAAGAGTGATCCAAACATTCCAAGAGGCACAAATCAATGTTATTGATTCAAAACTCGCAGCTGCAAATGACACCATATTTCACACCTTTGTAATTAAATCCCAACAAGGATGTGAACAGCTCACAAGATAATTTTGTTATACTGTTGGGGGATCTAAAAAGAGAAGCATTTGGAACTAGGGTAGTAGAATAATAGTTCCTATTAATTGTGTAGGACAACCAATTTATTAATGTTTGTTTATAGTATACACAGTTTATCATAAGTATTATTCCTGCAATTGTCAAATTATTTTTGGTTTTTAGTTGTTTAGTTTAATGATCATAGGGTTTATTTGTTCTGTCTTCTTTTTTCTTATATCCCATATGCCTTCTCAAATCTCAAGTTCCTATTCTTTCTTTCTTGTATTCTATCAACTTCTGTGCATATGGCATAAGAGGAAAGTAGTGATTAGTTATGTTTTTGTCACCTATAGAGAGAATCCTGTCTATATAAATTTTTATATTGTAATTAAAAGTTGTAGCATTATTATTATTACCTTGGTTTTAATGTTTAGGCCTTATGAAACATTGCAGTATATATAGTTCTTAGCCAAGCATCTGCTTCTTCTGGTTTTAATATTTAGATATGCTTTTATTACTATTTAACTTTTGAGTTTTGATTTTGATAAGATCATATGTATTTGGTTGATGATATTTTATGTAGTGTTTTAAATTTTGAAGATATTTTAAGATTTATATTAGACTATAATTATATTTTAGGATGTGTATTTATAATTTATTTATTATTCTATTCTAAAATGGTTTTTCCAGTTGAACCACCAGTTAGACCAGTAAACTAGTAAATCAGTGACTAGAGCGATTTGATGACCGGTCCAGTTTTCTTAACCTTGGTTGTACCTATTCTAGAAGTACAAATTACAGAAGTCTCTTAAAAAATGATGGAGATTGTGAAAATAATTTAAAATTTTTGCTTTTAATTATTTCTTTAAATTATACTAAACTTTTAAATTTGTCTTTTTTTT
>NC_029787.2:126634901-126642902 GCF_000816755.2 Arachis ipaensis
AAGAACAAATATTTTTAAAACATTTATAATTCAATATATTTATTATAAATTGTATTCAAGATCAGTATTGAGTTAATTATGAATATATCAAAATTATAATTTGTTACGAAAAGTTTCACTTAAAAAGGGTAGTCTCTACTATTTATCCAACCTTTTTAAAGAGGTCGAACACAGCCACAAATACTAACGTTATTCAAATAAATAACTGTCTTTTCGAATTTCTCCTACTATCTCTATTTCTCCTAAAAGATAGATCCCAACAAATTCTCAAAGATAAAGAAAACAGTTATCCATCACACTACAAGATTTCTATTTATTTATGGAATTTTTTATGGAGATTTTTTAAAACCTCCCCAATCTATTTTATTTGTGGCATCATCTAAAACTCCCATTAATTACTGTTAGTTAAAATTTAAAAATCTCAAGTCCAAAATCGTCCAAAATCCAAATCAATGTTTATGTGAGATTTGAAACCCTAGATCTATTGCCACCACATTCATCTCTTCTCCATTATCACCGTCGAGCTCGCTTTAGTGTTCGAGATCAGAGAGAGAGTAAGCTCGCCACTGTCGCCATTCATGTCCTCGTCATTGTCGCCATCAAGCTTCTATGTCAATGTGTTGTTTCCTTCATCTACACGCCATAGCTTTTGAGATTAGAGAGAATGAGTTCGTAGCCACCGCCGGCACCTCCATCAAGGTTATCTGTCGAGGCGTTTGATTTTCTCCTCAATCACCTAAGTTCAATTTTGGTTTGTTCATTTTTTTTCTTTTTCATTGTGAAGGTTGTGGTAGGCTTAGAGAATGGGGGGTTGAATCTATGCCTTCCTTTTAGTTGCTGTTGTTACCCTTTTAAAACAGATTTGCAATTCTGATCCTGTTATAACTTAGCAGCGGAAATTTATGAGACAATTTATTTTTGTCTCATGAAAATCAGAAAACAGAACACAGCAGAGAAGAGAAAAGCTAACACCAGCATGTATCCTGGTTCGGTTGCCTTGTGCTATGCAACCTACATCCAGTCTCATCCACAACAATGGAAGAATTTCACTATAGTTAACAGTATTACATACACCAATAACACAGGATTGACTCAATCCTTTCACACTCAAGTTCTAACCTAACTTGACATTGGCTATGCTAATACCTAACTATTCACTCTTAGTGCTAACCCAACTAAGAAAGGGATACCTCACAGATACAAGATACAAGACATAAACACACCTAAAGAAATTTGAAAATAACTCTAGGCTTTTCTCTCAAGTGTATCACTCAGCCTTTTTCCACTCATGGCTTTTACTTGAGCTTTCTCACAATGCCTTTTCTCACAAGAAATTACAGAAAGATAAACTTAGAAAAGTACATTACAATCAGTAAAACATGAAGGAGATTGACTTCATCAACAGCCTCTGTGCTATGCGAAAAACCAGATTAGCAAGCCTCTGATTCAGTTCTTCATACTGGCGGAATGCACCTTTGATTAGGTTACACTGTCCAGTTAGTTGAACTTCTTCAAAGAGCTCTCTCAGAACAATAACCCCTATTCACTGGTTTTCTCTCCTTGTTCTCTGAGTGAACAACAAGCTTCTACTTATCTCCTTGCATGTTGCTTGGTTCTTCTTCCAAGGTCAACACCTTGAGCCTGGAGCTTCACCAAGCCACATATTTACTTTTTCACCTTAATCCTCAGAGAAGAAACTTTCCCTCTGACTTCCTCATTTTGACCGAAAGCCACAAAACAGTAACCATGGAAATCTTCTCATGGTCAACCAAATCTGAACCATAGAAATGCAACTTGGTCCCCAAGAATCTCTTGTGACCGTGGATTTGTAGCAGTGAAGAACAGATATCAACTTTCCCTTGAATGCCATTTTCGGATAGTGCAAAGAGTTGGGAAGAGGGGATGAAGATCTGATGCATGCAAGATGAGATGGATTACCTTTATCCTAAGCTTGATTTGGATTAGATTTTCTGCTTTAGCTTCTGTGCTTCAAGCTTAGTTTTTCTCTTTCTTGCTTCTTTGGTTACTGGCTTATGTAGGAAGCTTTTCTTCTCATCAGTATTCAGCATGTAGAATTAAATTTTAGTGCAGCAATTTGACAAAAATTTCAAAAGAAAAACTGATGGCTGCATCAATACCAAAGTATGCTTATCCCCAAAATATGCTTATCCTACTATCATCAATGCCAAAGTATGCTTATCCCCAAAATATGCTTATCCTACTATTACTCCCCCTTTTGTCATCAAGGGTGGACGACTGGCAAGATCAACAAAAACATCACTATAAACCCTGCAAGAAAGGTTAGTGCCCAGTCCAAAATACTAACTAAACTACCAAAGGTGCAGTAATATCCAGAGTTATTACAGTCATCCAAAAAGAAACAGTTCAAAAGTACTAAAAGAGCAGAATTCATGAGACAAAAAGAAAGCAGCAACAACAGTTTTTATGAGACAAATCCTAGGCATCAGAACCATTCCCCTCCGAAGCAGCTTCCTCTTCAGCATCCGTGGCAATGTCTTCATCATTTTGAAGGTTGTCAATGAAAGTCATAAGTACAGCCACCCTATCCCTTGATTTCTTCAGAAAGTTCTCATGCTTGCTAGCCAGCTTCCTTTTCTCTTTGCTCAATTCAATCAAGTGATTCGATTGGGAGACAAACTCTTGAGCAACATCCCTGACCACATTCAGCAGAGTGGATTTCTTCCCAGTGGAGATGGAAGTACCCTCAGTGGAAGGAGCAGTAGAATCATCTGAAATGAACTCTTCATCATCATCATCTAGAACCACTCTCTCAGATCGAGTTAGTCCTTTTTGCTGTTTCACTGAACCACCCCCTTTTAGGTATGAATGTCTGTTTTCATAATCCTCATTTGACAGGTCAACACCAAAATTCTCAAATATGCAAGTTAAAAACATGCCATAAGGTAGTGCTTTATCTTTTATACTTCTAACAGAATCAAACATGTATCTAACCATCAAGTAGGCAAAAGAGATTTCTGTTTTAGTGATTAGGGCATACAAAACAAGTGTGTCAGTGTAAGAGACCCTTTGATATGAACCATTTTGAGGATTCAAGATGTGATTAACAATTCGGTGCAACTGAGCACGTTCATATCCCAGGGCTTTGTGAGTGGGTGTGATGCCATCAATTAGGAAAACATGTTCACAAATGTGAGCCAAAGCATCATGGTAAGAAATACCAACACCTTCATCCCATTTCACAGAGGTATAAGCACACGGCCCAACATCAGTGTACTTCAAGGAGTCACTGATAGTTTCATTATTCAAGATAATGTCTCTGCCCTTAACATACGAATGCACACTTCCTTCATGGTAAGTCATGTTTGCATAAAATTCTTTGACCAACTGAGGATATACAGGTTTTTTTATTTTAAAAAGGTGATTCCAGTCTAAAAATTCCAAATTTTCAACAAAAGAAAAACCTTTCTTTTTCAAATCAGGTAAATCAGTCAGAAAAGATGGACATAGAGTACGATACCGAACGACTCCCTCATAAAAATCATGGTTCATGGCAGATTTGAAATGATGGGGGTTAAAGTCTGAGTGAGATGTCATGTAGTGTGATTTGTGAGCAAAAGGATCAATGTCTGGTTCTCTAACAGATGTGAGAGGGCGATGAGGGTTACCTCTTTGTGATCGAACAGGGACAGACCTTGACTTAGGTTTTGCTATCTCAGGAACAGGTTCTGCAACAGCAGAACGCTTCCCTTTAGATGAGCCAGGTTTCGAAGAGCTCGGTTTGGAGGGTGTCGTCTTAGGTGGTGGCGTCGGCTTGGCAGGAGCAGGGTACCTTGGTGTAGTCTTGGTTCGCACCATGGGTGCAGTGCGAGGAGGAGAGGTAGGAGGAGATGGTGAAGGTGTGAAGGTGCGGTCTTGGGAGCGAGTGGAGGGTTTGGATGGAAGTTTATACACCTTTTCTCGAGGAGGCTTGTGTGCTATGGTTTTCTTCCTCATTTGGTTAGTTTCAGTCTTTTGAGGGAAGAGAAGCAGTAAAGTGAGTAGGAAGAAACCGAAGAGTGTGTGGAGAAGTTATGGAGGGAAGAGAGGGAGTGTTGGTAACCGTACCCAAAAAGTGGATTTCCAAAACCATGCAACTGCATTACCATTTGAAAAGACTTGAAAAGACATGACCTCATTTAAGAAAGATTTTATTTGATTTTAAAAAATAAAAGGGAAGTTAATTTTAAAATTTGAGAAAAACAACAAAATTAACCTGAAACACTTTTTTGGGCCAAAATTAAATCCTCTTGAAAACCTTTTGGGCCACAAAACATTTATTGAAAACCTTTTATGAAACACACAAGTCATCAAAAATAACAAACAAGATTGTAACATTCATGTTAGGGCCTTGAAGTGATATGAGATTAATGAAACCCATTTGGACCACTCTTGATCTGAATATTGAGGTTGGCCCAGATTGAGGTTCATTTGAAATAAGCCCAGAACACGCTGACTTGATGGAAAAGTTCATCACCTGCCCAGAATTGTCTCATGCCTGTTTATGAGACAAAAAGCTCCAGCAAATATATCAGCATTTTTTAAACAAAGAATCATAACTCAAGATTCCTAGACAAGTCCTAAGCATGCAGAATCTATCCTCAGCTAATGGTTTTGTAAAAATATCTGCTAATTGCTCCTCTGATTTAACAAATTGAATACTAATATCCCCCTTTTGGACATGTTCTCTTATTGAGTGAAATTTCACTTCAATATGTTTAGTCCTAGAGTGCAAAACTGGATTTTTAAAAATATTAATGGCACTCATATTATCACACAGCAGGGGAATATTTTCAGCATTTAATTTGTAATCAGCAAGCTGCGTTTTCAACCATAAAAGCTGAGAACAACAAGAAGAAGCAGCTATATACTCAGCCTCTGCAGTGGAAAGGGCCACTATTGGTTGCTTTTTACTTGACCATACATTTAAGGACTTCCCAAGGAAGCAACATAAACCCGAGGTGCTCCTCCTATCAACTCTATCACCAGCAAAATCTGCATCACAATAACCAACTGCAGAAAAATCATCAATCTTAGGATACCAAAGACCAAAATTGGATGTGCCATGAACATATCTAATGATCCTTTTAACTGCAGAAAGATGTGACTCTTTTGGTTTGGATTGGAACCTAGAACACAATCCAACACTTTGCACAATATCGGGTCTAGAGGAAGTTAAGTACATAAGAGAGCCAATCATTCCTCTATACCTAGTCTCATCAACATCTTTCTCAATTTCTCCCTTATCTAATTTAGAATTAGGATGCATGGGAGTTCCCATGGGTTTGGCATTTTCCATACCAAATTTCTTAACTAATTCCTTGGCATACTTCTTTTGATGAATGAAAATACCTTTTTCAGTTTGTTTAATTTGCAGCCCAAGAAAGAAATTAAGTTCACCCATCATACTCATGTCAAATTCACTTGTCATGAGTTTTCCAAATTCAGAACAAAGGGATTCATTTGCTGATCCAAAAATAATGTCATCAACATATATTTGGACTAGAATAAAAGAATCATTAGAGTTCTTGATGAATAGAGTTGTGTCAGTGGTGCCTCTTTGAAAACCATTTTTCAAAAGAAAAGATCTAAGTCTCTCATACCAAGCTCTAGGAGCTTGTCTTAAACCATAGAGAGCTTTAGATAGTTTGAAAACATGATCAAAATGCTCTTTATTTTCAAAACTAGGAGGCTGCTCCACATACACTTCTCTATCTATCACTCCATTCAAAAATGCACATTTCACATCCATTTGGTATAATTTAAAACCACAAAATGCAGCATAAGCTAAGAGAAGTCTTATGGCCTCCATTCGGGCAACAGGAGCAAAGGATTCATCAAAGTCTATTCCTTCTTCTTGGTCATATCCTTGAGCCACTAGCCTTGCCTTGTTTCTTGCAATGCTACCATCTTCTCCCAACTTGTTCCGAAAAATCCACTTGGTGCCGGTCACTTTCTTTCCACTTGGCCTTGGAACCAAAGTCCATACTTGGTTCTTTTCAAACTCAAGAAGCTCATCCTCCATAGCTTTAACCCAAGAAGGGTCACTAAGTGCTTCCTTGACGTTTTGAGGCTCTATTTGTGAGAGAAGGGCAATGTTTGATCCTTCATTTGCCTTTCTAGTGGAAGACCTTGTTTGCACTCCATGAGAGACGTCCCCATTGACAAATTCCTCAGGATAATTCTTCAAGAATCTCCATTCACGAGGTCTGGTGGACTTGGAGGCAGATTCATTCACCAAGGGATTCTGGGTGCTGCTGGCTGCAGAATTTCCTTCAGATTCATGAGACAAAATAGAATTGTCTCTTGAATTTTCAGCATTAGCAGTTTCTGGTTCAGCTTGTCCAGAATTTCCTTTTTCATGATTTTGAGCAGCTTCATCTTCCTTTTGAGCTTGATTTCCTGCATCACAATCTTCCAAAATGCTTTGTACCAAGTTAGTATCACAAAATGTAACATGTATGGACTCCTCAATAATCCTAGCATCTTGATGATACACCCTATATGCTTTACTAGTTGTGGAATATCCTATGAATAAACACTCATAAGCCTTTGGATCAAATTTACCCAAATTTTCTTTGTTATTTAAGACAAAGCATTTGCATCCAAAGATGTGTAAGTAATCTAAGTTTTACCACATGTCCTTTTTGTTCTTGGATGCTAGGCAAATCTGCATGATGAGTTTCAAGTAGCCTTAGGTATCCAAATTAATTTGGATCCTTTGAAGTTAATCCATCTTGGTTGCCCAAGTGCATTGAAATCACAAACAATATTGTAGACTTTGTTTCTTACAACTCTCTTTTCAATGAAGCATTGTGCATATGAGTGACCAAATTTCTTGCAATTAACACAATGATTTTCTCGTGTGTGTTGCTGAAACTGATGTGAGTTATATTGCTTGAAATGATTAAAGTTTTGAAATTTTCTAGTTTTTGGAGGAGATACATTTCTTTTAACAAACTGATTTTTATTAAAGTTATTCCTCTTTGCAAAAGTATTTTCACCAGAATTTTTTTGAACATTTTTACCTTTCGAATATGAGGTTTTGTTGTAAAATGGTGGTTTCTTAAAAACAGCCTCATTTTTCGAAATATAACCCAAACCTGGCCGGTTTGAACTCGGTTCAGTTCTTGGTGAAGGCTCAGTTTCACTTGTGTATACTTCATCAAATTTTTCTTCAAGTGTTGGAGCATTTTCAATACCAGATTTGTTTGGTATGGTTTTGGCATTTGATGAAGAAGCCACAAACTTTATAGAGGAAATATTAGAGAATGCATCTTCCTTGGCTATGTAGCCTAAACCAGATTTTTCAAACAATGGTCTTTGACTTGCAAGTAATTTGTCCAAGTTACTAGAACCTTGAGCAAATTTTGCTAAGTCACCATTCAGCCTTTTAATCATATCATTTAATCTTTTATTTTCAGCAATTAACTCATGTGAAGGATCCACAATGTGCTTTCCTTTTAATTTTTCAAGTTTATATTTTAGAAATCTGTTTTCTTCAATGATGTCCAAAGCACATTCAGTTTCCTTCACTTTTTCTTTTAAAAATTCATTTTCAACTCTTAATACATCTCTTTCAGATCTGCATTTATTGTATTTATCAAGCAGTTTTGATGTGTTTAAAGTGAGATCATCAATAATAACATGCAAATCCTCAATGGTCAAATCATAATAGTTTACCTCATCAAGATTGTTGTTTCCAGCCATGAAGCAATCTTTGTCATCTCCTTCAGATTCTTCTTCTTCATTTGAGTCATTCTCAAGATCCTCCCAAGCTGCCATGAGTACTCTCTTCCTTTCCCTCTTGCTTTTGTCCTCCTTTTTGAGCTTTGGACAGTTTGACTTGAAGTGTCCAGCCTCCTTGCAATGATGGCATGTCACCTTGCTCAAGTCCATCTTTTGCTCCTTTGAACTTGAACCATTGTATTTGCCCTTGCTTTTCATCATCCTTCTAAATCTCCTAGCAAAAAACAAAAGTTC
>NC_029787.2:126642949-126643576 GCF_000816755.2 Arachis ipaensis
CGTTCAGCTCTATCTTCTTCTTGTCATCTTCATTCCATTCAGCTTCTTCTTTCGGAGTCACCACTCCAACAGCACTTGTTTTTGTTGGGATCTTGGGACCACTCACAATGATCTTCCATAAGTTGTAGTCAATGGATTGGATAAAGATCCTTATCCTTTCTTTTCAGTAGGAATAGTTCTTTCCGTTAAAGAAAGGTGGCCAGTTGTTTGACTGGCCTTCAGTGAGGGTGTAGGCAATTGTGGTTGTGCCCAGATTGTTCGCCATTGGATCTTTTCTCCAAGCGGTTAAGCTTGATTCTTGAGACCTTAGCTCTGATACCAATTGAAGGTTGTGGTAGGCTTAGAGAAGGGGGGTTGAATCTATGCCTTCCTTTTAGTTGCTGTTGTTACCCTTTTAAAACAGATTTGCAATTCTGATCCTGTTATAACTTAGCAGCAAAAATTTATGAGACAATTTATTTTTGTCTCATGAAAATCAAAAAATAGAACACAGCAGAGAAGAGAAAAGCTAACACCAGCATGTATCCTGGTTCGGTTGCCTTGTGCTATGCAACCTACATCCAGTCTCCTCCACAACAATGGAAGAATTTCACTATAGTTAACAGTATTACATACACCAATAACACA
>NC_029787.2:126643581-126646785 GCF_000816755.2 Arachis ipaensis
TTTTTCCACTCATGGCTTTTACTTGAGCTTTCTCACAATGCCTTTTCTCACAAGAAATTACAGAAAGATAAACTTAGAAAAGTACATTACAATCAGTAAAACATGAAGGAGATTGACTTCATCAACAGCCTCTGTGATATGCGAAAAACCAGATTAGCAAGCCTCTGATTCAGTTCTTCATACTGGCGGAATGCACCTTTGATTAGGTTACACTGTCCAGTTAGTTGAACTTCTTCAAAGAGCTCTCTCAGAACAATAACCTCTATTCACTGGTTTTCTCTCCTTGTTCTCTGAGTGAACAACAAGCTTCTACTTATCTCCTTGCATGTTGCTTGGTTCTTCTTCCAAGGTCAACACCTTGAGCCTGGAGCTTCACCAAGCCACAGATTTACTTTTTCACCTTAATCCTCAGAGAAGAAACTTTCCCTCTGACTTCCTCATTTTGACCGAAAGCCACAAAACAGTAACCATGAAAATCTTCTCATGGTCAACCAAATCTGAACCATAGAAATGCAACTTGGTCTCCAAGAATCTCTTGTGACCGTGGATTTGTAGCAGTGAAGAACAGATATCAACTTTCCCTTGAATGCCATTTTCGGATAGTGCAGAAAGTTGGGAAGAGGGGATGAAGATCTGATGCATGCAAGATGAGATGGATTACCTTTATCCTAAGCTTGATTTGGATTAGATTTTCTGCTTTAGCTTCTCTGCTTCAAGCTTAGTTTTTCTCTTTCTTGCTTCTTTGGTTACTGACTTATGGAGGAAGCTTTTCTTCTCTTTCTTACTTTTTGTGAAGTTGATTTGACTTGGTCAGAGAGTAGAAGAACGTTGCACTTCAAGAGGGAGAAGACTTCAATCTTACAAAAGAAGTCTTGTGAGATGGATACGGGTTTGGATTGAATTTCCATAAAGCAACCCGGTTGGCCCATCAGATCCTTTGGCTTTGTTTCTTTTGGGCTGAGCTTGATTATTTTTCCATCAGCCTTGTTATATTTTTATTATACCATTTGGGCTGCTTAAAAATGAATTTGGCCTGCAACACAAAATAAATAATTAGCAACATATACTTATTAATTTGAACAACTCTAATTATTTATTTTGCCAAAAATAATGTTTGTCATCACTAATTAATTTAGTTAATTTTTTAACTCAACACATTGTTATTTATTTAACTCAGTTTGGATATTCTTTTTTTTTTTTTACTTTTTCTCTACATTTTTCATGCATATATAGCGTGGTTGGAATTTGTTATGAAGAAAGATCGCAGCGGTGGTAGTGCGACGGCGGTGATAGTGCGACGGCAATGGCAGTGGTGGAGCAAAGGATGGTTCTTCATAGAGCGCAACAGGTGAAGAAGAATAGACATGGACCAAGGTCGCGAAGCTCAGAGTATCGCGGCGTCACCATCTATCGAAGGATCGGACGATGTGAATCGCATATTTGGTTAGCAATCAATAATATAAACTTCCTTTTCTTTTTGTTTCAGGAGAACTCTTTCTTACGGCCACTTGGCTATCTTGAACAAGAGCATAGAAATAATTATAATTAACTATTAGTAATTGACATTAATGAAAAAAGCTAGTGTGTATATATGTTAATAATTGGTTAATTACCTCTCTTGCTTTTGTGATATCCCGCTAAGGTATTTCTTCCTTCTTCTTGTTCTTACTTCTGTTTTTGGCTGATGCTACTACTTTTGGTGGTGTTGCTTCTCTGTCTTTGACTGATCCTCCTTCATATGATTTTTTTTATGTGGTTTCGGTAGGTTTTGCAATAGTGAATTGCCTAGTAATATTAGTGTTTCCATTAAGGGCGTTACTTTCCATCTTCATAAGGTATACTATAAATAGCTTCCTTTAATAATTGTTATTCTTTCTATTACTTTGTGCTTTAAGCTCCAGTATAAGGTGTTCAATCTGCTACTTCTATGCAATTAATTGCTTAGATGCTATTGGTTTAGAATTTTATTTTGATAAATGAGAGTTTAGCAACCTTCTATAATTAAAAGTATAATAAGACTCATTGATACTTGCTATTCATCATGCTGTACAAACTCCAACATATGCTTACCTTTTTTTTGTGTATACTTCCGTTCAGGGTGCGGTTTCACTATGGCCATCCAGATGTATTTGACAGATCACTTTTTATGTAATTAGATGATATTAAAATATTGAAATTGTTGTTTTATTTTATTTAAAAAAAATAGTAATAATTATGTAGAACAATACTATATGTAATTATGTTTGGAACTATTGACATTGAAAATTTTTTTATATATAGAGTTATGTCTTATATTGAGGAATTGTATTATAAAATATTTAGTTTTTAAATTTTGATATTAAAAAATAAATTTCTAATTTGAAAATATGTAAATGAGATGAGATTAATGAATGATTTGAAATTAAAAATAAATAAATAATTACAGGATTTGTGGAGATTTAAAAATCTCACAAAATAGTTAATTTTTGTTAAATTAAAAAATTAATTTGTGGAGGTTTTAAACTACCACAAAAGTGATTTAAAACTGCCACAAAAGTCTAATATAAAATTCCCACTAAATATATACAAAACCTCCACTGAATAGATTGTGGAGTTTTTTAAAAACTCCCACAAAAGACTTCGTGGTACCTCAAATTTTGGAGGTTTTAAAAACCTCCACAAACCATTTGGTGGGGGTTATAAACCTCCACAAATAAGAAAAAAAACTGCCACAAATAAACAAAAATTTTGTAGTGTCAATTAAATGTGAAACTACTCCAAAAAAAAAGGTGGTCATCAAACTCTACTATAAATACACTGACACTCGCTCAGGTATACACGTTCTATTATAATAAAACCCTGCTTAAAATCCTTGCTAACTTAAGCATCGAAATTTTTTGCAGATACCACCTCTCACCTTCTCACGAGAAACTTGGACGGCGACACTTCAGGACAAGAACAAGTCGAATGCTGCTTCACATAAGGAGTCTAAACCTTACATTCAAAGTCAAATCAACGTTTCAACTTTCAAGTAACCCCATAACAAGTATAATAATATAAAATTGTAACTTACAAGTTTCAAATTTTTAAAAATATAATGATTAAAAAAATTATGTGTATGTAAGGCATTTTTTACTTAATTTCTAAAAGATTTTGTTAATTTCACTGTTTTAATTTTTATTCACATATTTTAAAAATTATTAAAAAAATTATTGTATATTATTA
>NC_029787.2:126646881-126647180 GCF_000816755.2 Arachis ipaensis
TTTTATTTTTATTTTGTTCTTATTTATTAATTTTTTTTATTATTTTTTATTATAAATTTTATCATTTTTATCTTATACAAGTTAATTTATCATAATTCTTTACATGTTGGTCTTCTTAATATTTAAATTATATTCCTTATATGCTTAATTTCACTTCTTATTTCGAGAGATTGAGCGATTAAATAATATCAACGAAGGTTATTGTTTATCTATTCTTCATCTTTTTTATTTACCCTCTTTTGTAAGGATCATGAGTAATTGTATGCCATGGTTCTTATACATAAAAAAATAAGTATAAA
>NC_029787.2:126648160-126655856 GCF_000816755.2 Arachis ipaensis
AGTTCTTTTAGTTAAATATTATCTTAAATTTGTGTTGGACTTGAACATTTTAACAAAAGACATTTAAAATTATACAATCCTTCTTAATTAAATAATAGATAAATTTATATGCTTATACAATAGATAACGTCATGGACTAAGATAAAGAAATAGATTAAATAATTAGGTAAAAAAATTAATATTTTGGAAGAATTTGAAAATGATGCAATTGAATATTGGATAAATTTTTATTGTATTTGTTTTTATTATTTTATATTTCACTATTTTTTGTTTGAGATTTTTTAATATTGTTCCTTTGCATCTTGATATTTAAAAAAAATATTTTTTGGTCTAATATATTTATTTTTTTTTGGTCTAATAATAATTTTTTACAAAAATGATACTAAATTAAACATAAGTTATTCCCAAATTAAATAGTTATATTATATCAATATTATCGTATTTAATTTAATTTATTTACATATTAATATAATTAACTGAAAATGAATGATAAATAAAACTAAAAAAAAAATTAGAAAAATAGAATGTTAGTAATTATTTAAAAATAGATATGAAGTAAGTTATATGTTATTACTTGATATGAATTGTTAATAATTCAAATGACATTATATTTTTACTTCTTTACAATAGAAAAATTAGATACATTTAAAGTTTAAAATATTATCAAATATAATTGAGAATTCTATATTCAAGATCTAACTCGATTATCATCAAGTAATATTATTAGTGAAAATCAAACTCGTAATTTGAGAAAAAAAATTAGTTAATAAATATTGTTACGAAGCACTTGATAAATGTTTGAGTGATGATACTATTTTAATTTTTTCTAACACATAACTGATATTTGCCTTTTGTGAGAAAAAATAATTGCACGGGATGGACAAATCAACTTCGATTTTTGAATAATCAATATCATTTATGTTTTTATTGCAACAAAAGATTTTTTTTAGAAAAGATATATATCAATAATTATTATTTTATGTATGGCCAATCCAAAATTTTAGACACAAATTCTTTCTATCATTCTACAAAAGTTAAGACAAGATATTGTATATTCAATTGTGTATTTATCTTATCTTTAGCAATTTTGGTAGGTGTTTAAACTTTAAACTAACAAAAAATATGAAGCTACTTCTAGGTACAAATACAGTTATTTCATCTTAAAAATAGACAAAATATATTAATAAATTTTAACAGATAACAACATTAATCGTATTACTTTGATTCCAAAAATGAATATGAAACTAGAATATAAAATAGTTTTAGGTAGATTTTAACAAAATTTATTTTTTTTCATAATATTTTTTTCTATAATAATAAAAAAGGTAATTCAAGATCAAATTTTATATCATGTTAAATTATACTTTCTCAAATCGATTTTAACATAAAAGTAGGAGAGTTTAAACGCAGGGAAGAAGAAGGTGCAGCGGCAGCGTTGGTTGCAGAGAGCACAGAGGCGATGTGATGCATGGGAGAAAAAGGTGCAACAGCAATGCGGCGCGTTGCTTCTTTAGACGGTGGCGGCGACGATGAGGTGCATTGGTGACGGTGCGACAGAGAAGGGAAAGTAAAGCGGCTACGGTAAAAAGAGAAAAAGGTAGATGGTGAGAGGTTAGGATTGTGGTGGATGAATGGGGTGAAATATTTATTTATTTTAGTGGGCCTGAAGTGCCACCTATTATTCGCGTTGTTCGCATTCTCCATTGTCTACGTAGCATAACTCTATTAGATTGCAGTTGTTCAAATTGGGTTTAACATAAGAGAAAGAGAATTTAAAAGTTTTACTTATGAATTATGAGAAAATGTCTACATATTTAACCATTAATGTTATTTAAAGAGAAGTCTTTAGAAAGATAGGATTATAACGTAAATATTTCAATTTAATTACAAATTATATATTACTATTAATGAGTAATTGTTATACTTTAAAAATAAATAAATTTATTATTCATTAATTTTATTATTTTTAATATTAAAATAGTTAAATTTTAAATTTAATTAATTTTATAAAATTTTTATAACAAAATTATTATACGTATTTTTATTTAAAAATTTTAAAATAAAATATTTTTGTTGTGATAAGATTGCCTGAAGCGGATGCCCATTTTTTCACAAGACTCAGGTTATCAAAAGTGATTTTATTTAATAAAGTTTGAAAAGAGTGTCCTTGATATGTGTATAAATAGTAGTAGAATTTGAAGCATATGACACACAACAATATGAAATCACTCTTCTCTTTTTTTTACATGCTACCATAATATATAAACACTCTTCTCTCTCTTTTATATATATATATATATATATGAATAAATAATCTCTTTATTTTATATTTTTTTATTTATTTATTTTACAACACATTATCAGCACGAGACTCTAATAAAATTTTAGGAAGACTCAGGTAATAAATTTTCATTATATCGAAACTCTCTCATCTTGAATTTAATGCTCTTGATATATTTGAAAACAACTTTTTATCATGGATACTAGATGCTGAAATTCGATCCATCTTAATTCAATGGATATTGGAGATACCATTAAAGTTGAAAATAATGCATCCCAAAAGGATAAATCCAAACACATGATCTTCCTTCGTCGTCATCTTGATTAAGGTTTGAAAAATGAATATCTCACACTAAAAGATCCTGCAGATCTGTGAAAAAATCTTGAAGAAAGGTATATTCATCAAAAGATAGTGATACTTCCTCAAGCTCGATATGAGTAGACGCATTTATGTCTACAAGATTTCAAATTCATAAATGAATACAATTCAATAATGTTTTGAATTACCTCACGAATGAAATTATGTGGGGAGAAGATAACTGATAATGACATGTTAGAGAAAACTTTCTTGACCTTCCATGTCTCGAATGTGCTCCTGCAGCAGCAGTATCGAGAAAAAAAATTTAAAAAATATTCTAAGCTAATTTCTTGCATTCTTGTTGCTGAACGTAACAATGAATTGCTTTTAAGAAATCATGAAGCGCGTCCAGCTGGCGCCGCCCCATTTTCTGAAGCAAATGCGACAAATCATAACCCCAGAATAGGTAAATGGCAAGGTTTTGGTAACAAGAAAAAGTTATAGAAGGAAAAAAATTATGTTCACAAGAAAAGATTCATCAGAAGTGGGATAAAGAAAGAAATCATGGGCAAAATAAATCAATAGAGGATAAATATTTCTGTTGTGGTGAAAAGGGTCATTGGTCGCGTACCTATCATATCCCGAGGCACCTAGTTGATCTTTATCAAGCATTCTTGTAAAAGGATGATAAAAGAAAGGAGACAAATTTTGTTTCAAAGGATAGTTGCTGAAAATTACACTACTCATTATGAAGTATCCGATTTCTTTGAGAATCCTAAAGAAAATATTGGCCATTTGATCAATGATAGAAAAGTTTAATATGTGGGTTTGTTAAGTACTCATGTAAATAAATAATGTAAGAAATTTCTTGTTAAGTTTAATAAAATATTTATGTTTATAAATTTTTAAATTACTGAATGTGCCAAGTTCTAAAATAATAATAATAATAATAAAATTTTTAGTATATGATACTATGTAAAGATATTTGTCTTTTTGAAAAAAATTGCAAGGACATATAGTAAAGATATTTGCCTTGCAGATAGTGCAAGTTCGCATACCATTTTCAAAAGTAATATATATTTTACTTATCTTGTACCAAAGAAAAAATATGTTAATACTATTATTAGCTCAAGTAATGTAATAGAAGGCTCTGAAAGAGCTATAATTTTGTTTCTCGGAGGAACAAAATTTATAATAAATAATGCACTATTGTCTATTAAGTCTCTAAGAAACTTGTTGAGTTTTAAGGATATTCGCCAAAATGGATATCGTATTGAAACAATGAACGAGAAAAATCACGAGTACTTATGTATCACAACTCATTATTCAAATAAAAAAGGTTATATTAGAAAACTTACCTTTACGTTCATCTCGGTTATATTATACTAAAATTAGTGCAATTAAATCACATGCCATTGTAAACCCAAAGTTTACCAACCCAAATGAATTTATAATTTGGCATGATCGATTGAGTCATTTGGGAACAACCATGATGTGGAGAATTATTGAAAATTCCCATAGACATTCACTAATAAACCAGAATATTCTTAAATCTAGTGAATTTTATTGTGCCGCGTGTTCTCAAAGAAAACTAATTTTAAGGCCATCACCAGTAAAAATTAGATTTGAGGTCCCTAAATTCCTAGAAATGATTCAAGGTGATATATGTGGACTTATTCATCCACCATGTGGATCTTTTAGATATTTTATGGTACTAATAGACGCATCTTCGAGATGCTCACATGTGTGCTTATTGTCTTCTCGCAACCTGGCGTTTGCGAGATTACTTGCTCAAATTATTCGATTGAAAGCACAGTTTTCAGAAAATCCAGTTAAAGCAATTTGTCTTGATAATGCTGGTAAATTTACTTTCCAAGCCTTTGATGCTTATTGTATGGTTAACGGAATAAGCATTGAATATCCAGTAGCTCATGTTCATACACAAAATGAGTTAGAAGAATCACTTACTAAATGCCTCCAATTAATTGTTAGACCCTTACTTATGAGAACAAATATCTCAATCTCGGCTTGAGGGCATGCTATTTTACATGCCGCAACACTTATTCGATTGAGGCCAACAAGTTATCATCAATTCTCTCCTCTGCAATTAGCTTTTGGCCAGCAGCCAAATATTTCTCATTTAAGGATATTTGGGTGTGCGATATATGTTCCATTGCACCACCTTCTCGCACCAAAATAGGACCCCAAAGAAAATTGGGGATATATGTTGGATATGATTCTCCCTCTATAGTGAGGTATCTTAAGATACAAACTAGAGATGTATTTAAAGCTCGATTTGCAGATTGTCATTTTAATGAATCAAAATTTTTAACATTAGAGAGAGAGAATAAGCTTCTTGAAAAGGAACTTAATTGGAATGCATCATCCTTAATGCATTTAGATCCTTGATCAGGGCAATGTGAACTAGAAGTTCAAAAGATTATACATTTGCAAAGAATAACAAATGAATTGCCTAATGCATTTTCTGATACGAAAATGATAACTAAATCCTTTATACCAGCTGAAAATGCTCCAATTCGAATTGATGTCTCAGTCGGGCAAATGGCCACCGAAACAAATTCACCTAAGAAGCGTGGTAGGCCAGTCGGTTTAAAAAACAAAAATTCTCGAAAAACAAAAAAGGTAAATACTAATTCTGTTGAAAAAGATAAAGACATAGTAAAGATACCTGCAGTTGTCCAAAATTCTGATATAATTTTGATGCCCAAAGACGTTCATCAGGTACCTGAAAATTCTGAAAATAACGAGATCTCGATAAATTATGTCTTTACAGGAGAAAAATGTGACCAAAATAAGACAATTGTCAATGAAGAATTTGGATCCTCTAAAGTTTGAATTTCACTTTAGAGAGTAAAGTGTGATCTTCTACCCTTGAATAGTTTCTCTTTCATATTTGTTCTTGGTCCCACCTATGAAATCAATAGTGAGAGATCACACTTTACTCTCTAAAGTGAAATTCAAACTTTAAAGGATCCAAATCCGTCAATGAAATATTTGCATATAATGTGACATTAAATATCATGCATGAAAGTAAGGATCTTGAGCCAAAAATAGTTGAAGAATGTCGACAAATGAATGATTGGCTAAAATGGAAAGAAGTTATGAAGGTTGAGTTAGACTCACTTGCAAAACGTGAAGTTTTTGGACCTGTAGTCCGTACACCAGAAGATATAAAACCTGTTGGATACAGATGGGTATTTATGAGAAAATGAAATAAGAAAAATGAAGTACGTTACAAAGCTCGACTTGTGGCACAAAGTTTTTCACAAAGGCCCGGTATAGATTATAAAGAAACATATTATCCTGTAGTGGATGCAATAATATTGCGTTATTTTGTTAGTTTATTCGCATATCATAAACTACATATGCATTTAATGGATGTGGTGATAACCTACTTATACAGATCCTTAGATCGTGATATCTATATGAAAGTCCTTGAAGGATTAGGATATCAAAACCATCCAATGAATATTCACAGAGGTTATACTTAGTCAAATTACAAAGATCTTTATATGGCCTAAAGCAATCTGGACGAATGTAGTATAATCGTCTTACTGAGTATCTGGCCAAAAACGGATTCAAGAATGATGATATCTGCTCACATATAAAAAAATCTGCATCTGAATTCATTATAATTGCTGTGTACGTTGATGATTTAAATATCATTGGAATCCCTGAAGAAATTCCAACAACTATAAAAACTCTAAAAGAAGAGTTTGACATGAAAGATCTTGAAAAGACTAAATTTTGTCTCGGCCTGCAGATCGAGCATACAAAAATGGGATCTTCATTCATCAAACAACATACACAAAAAAGATATTGAAGGGATTTTATATGGATAAGTCACATCAATTGAGTACTCCAATGATAATAAGGTTTTTGGATGCGAAAAAATATCAATTCCGTTCTAAAAAAGAAAATGAAGATATCCTTGGTCTTGAAGTACCATATCTTAGCACCATTAGAGCGTTAATGTATCTTGCTAATAATACACGACCTGACATATCATTTGCGGTGAATTTACTAGAAAGGTATAGTTCCTCTCCAACCAGAAGATATTCGAATGGAATCAAACAAATCTTTCGATATCTTCATGGAACGGTTGATACGGGTTTGTTTTATCCATATGCATCTAAGTCATAATTAGTTGGCTATACAGATGTTGTATACTTGTCTGATCCATACAAAGGAATATCTCAAACAGGATACTTGTTCACATATGGTGGTACAACTATATCATGGAGGTCTACAAAACAGACGATTGCAGCAACATCCTCTAATCATGCTGAAATACTAGCGATACATGAAGTTAGTCGCGAGTGTTTTTGACTCAAGAGTTTGATCCAACATATTCTGTTATCATGTAGACTGATTGATCATAAGATAACTCCAACTATTCTGTTTGAAGATAATACAGCATGCATTGCTCAACTTAAAAGTGGATACATCAAAGGTGATAGAACAAAGCATATTTGTCCAAAATTCTTCTTCACTCATGACCTTCAAAATCAAGGAATAATTGATGTTCAACAGATCCGCTCAAGTGATAATTTGGCAGATTTATTTACAAAGTCATTTCTAAAATCCTCATTTGAAAGATTGGTACATCAGATTGGGATGTACCGATTTCGAGATATTAAATAATAGTAACAAGAGGAGGAGGCTGTACTCTTTTTTTCTTGGTTAGTTTTTTTTTCATTGAGTTTTTCTTGGCAAGGTTTTTAATGAAGCAGTCCCCATCACAAAGAATATTGTACTGCTTTTCTTTCACTAAAATTTTTTTTCATTGGATTTTTTTAGTAACTTTTAATGAGGCATAATCCTAAATGATCATCTAACGGGAGTGTTGTGATAAGATTGCCTGAGGTGGATGCCTATTTTCCATAAGATTCAAGTTATCAAGAGTGACTGTGTTTAATAAAGTTTGAAAAAAGTGTCCTTCATACGTGTATAAATAGTAGTAAAATGACTAGAATCTGAAGCATATGACACACAACAATACCAAAGCACTCTTCTCATTCTTTATATGCTACGATAATATATAAACACTTTTCTCTCCCTTTTATATATACGTTACTATATATATTAGTAATATAT
>NC_029787.2:126655928-126683479 GCF_000816755.2 Arachis ipaensis
ATAAAATTAAAAAAAATCAAATGATCTATTTTATTATTTACCCTTTTCACCAAATTTTAAAAAGTTAAAAAACAGAAATTGTGAAATGAATTGGAATTTTTTATTTAAATAAATAAAATAAAAGTGTTAATTACCAAAATAAATAAATTTAAAAATATTTACCAATTTGTGTTTTTCAGTCATATCTCGTTTACACTGTAAACAAGATGGCATTGCATGTATATTGTTTACAGTGTAAATGAGATATGACACATCAACTGCGCCATGTCTATCTCGTTTACACTATAAACGAGATAAGACCGAACGACGCCTATAAGTAGAATGGTTGACGCGTAGGTCACAAATGGTACCAGAAAAATAGCTCTGCAGTGCCTGAAGCAACTTGGGAACCTTGTTGTACGACTCTTTCCAATTCCCATAAATTTGTGCAATTGCCTTCTACTTGGTCATCCACACCTTTCTGTAGGACGGTTTGAAGTGATAGCTTGCTTGGACCGCTGCTTGCAAAACCGGAATGCTGACAAAAGGGTTGGACTGAATCAACGCCAAGATGACCCGACAGATCAGACTGCTGTCTAGTTGACGATGGTCTTAAGACATGGTGGGTGCAAGACAACTATGCACTCCACCCACCCTCCGAACCTCCCTGAACACAACAACACAATATTGCTTCAGCCATGTCGTATGCCTACTTAGTATATCGTATAGAAGTAATGAAAGGCACAGATAAACTTAAGCTTACCAATATCCGAGGTTCTGACGAAGGGCCACACGGAGGCTCCATTGACACCCATTATCAGCTTGACGGCACTGCACATGATACTTTAACTGGTCCAATTCGAACACTCGGTACTCCACACTCCTCCGAATACTGTAGTTCTTGACACCCTGAAGTTAGGGGTGGAAACAGGCCAGGCTTTACTCTTAACAGACCAGGCCTGTAATAGAGTATATTGGCCTTAGCCTGGGCTGTAGCCTGGTATAGGCTTTTTAATGAGTACTGAGCCTGGCCTGCTGTTAAATCTGGCCTGGCCTGAAGCCTGTCAATAGGCTTGTTTTTTTTAATAATAATTAAATTTAAGATATAATTTAATTTTTAAAATTATAAAAAATAATATTGATAAAAAATACACATATATAATCAAAGAGACAAATGGATGAGTGGATAAAGGTATTTTCATAAGATAGAAGACCCAAGTTCAAATCCTTCTAATAGTATTTTTACTAGTATAATAAAACTCTCTATATATATTTGCAGGCTCAAGCTGGCCTGACAGGCCCAACAGGCTATTTCAAAAGCCTAGGCCTGGCCTTTTAAAGAATATAAGCTTTTTTAATAGCCTGAGCCTGGGCCTATTTCCTATCAGGCTAGGCCAGGCCAGGCTGCAGGCCCCTGGCAGGCTGCCTGGCCTATTTCCACCCCTACCTGAAACACTGCCTCTTGACTTCTAAACTTATGGCCGACCTGAAACTCTACACCGCCGTCTAGGTTGTAATCCTGTTCACCCGTGTCAAGAAACGGAGTCCTCTCATGCATGGCGTCCAAATCCAGATTGTGATAGTGAGTCGGAACTGGCGAAAGCGCCGGTATTGGAAGAGGTGGAGGCAGGACGTGGCGGGCCGCAGTCGAAACGGGTGTCTCCGGAACATACTCATTCTCATCCGCACTATCAGACAAGTCGCTATCACCACTGTCCGCCACGTAATCTTCGTCCGACTCCTCCTCGCACTCCTCGGCCTGATCCAATGGAATAGCGACATGAATGGGTGGTGGTGCGAGGGGTCGGTCGTCCTGCACATAGGTCGAGTGTACGGAAAGACCACCGCCACTGTGTCCCACCTCTACAGACAGCTCCATCACTTGCTCCACCATGATCCTCTCATGGATGTCAAACATCACTCGCACATGCTCGTCGCCTAGTAGTCGGAATAGTCGAAATCGGAAGACTCCGTTACCCATGGGAGCCAACAACCTATACGCCACCCTTCCGATCTTCCTCGCTTCTGTACCACCGAGCCTACTCAATATCAAACTCTTCAAATCCGATAACGTATTCACACGTTCAGTGCGAAACAATATTGGATCCTCGCACTCAAATGTCACCCCATTGTCGCCGTTTCTCATACGGGAATTGGGATACACAAACACAACTATGTACGGACTACTACTAGCCATTAATGCCCCGTATTTGTGAGAAAATATGATACGAAAAGTTTGTAAGAAATACCAAGAGTTACACATCCTTTTATAGCCGGTTGGACACAACTCCAAGTATCTCGTTTACATTGTAAACGCGATGACATCTCGTTTACACTGTAAACGAGATAAGGGTAGTGTAAACGAGATAAGGTCTATCTCGTTTAGACATAGCACAGCTGATGTGTCATATCTCGTTTACACTGTAAACGAGATACATGCAATGCCATCTCGTTTACATTGTAAACGAGATATGATTGTAGAACATAAATCGGTAAATATTTTTAAATTTATTTATTTCGGTAATTAATATTTTTATTTTATTTATTTAAATAAAAAATTCAAATGAATTGATGTGCAATTAATAATTACTAATTAATTGGCGTCTTTCATGAATGACGTCATACAAAGATGACCCCATAATAAAATGAGAAAATAATAATAGCAAAATAAGTTTAATAAAATCAGATTTGTTCAGTTACTCTCTAAAAATATTAGTCAAAAACAGTAACTTTTTTATTTTTTCTCGATATTTTATCCATGCACAACAAATCAATATTCTTTGGGTGTAATTTTGCAGTAGTAACAAAATAATCTCCCAATAATCTCTACTAAATAATAACTATGATGATGAGATTAGAAGGGAATATCTTTTTCTCTGTCTCTGTGTGAGTTAAGCGAGTTGCCATGGAAGCATTTCTCTCACTCTGATGCCCAAAGCTAAATTCTCTCTTCACATTCTTTTACTGTTTTTTTTCTTTTCTTTTCTTTTTGGTTCTCCATAAATACCATCCATCCCAGAGCTTCATTCTTCTCTTCTCTCTCTGCTCCTCCTCCTGGGATTGCACCTGCTCTCACTCACAAGTTAGAATTCTCTCTCTTCTCCATATTTCACTTAAAAACCCGTTTTTCCTTTTGTGTGAACGGTTCGTCATTAAATTAGTTCGTACCCAGATCGATTTCGCTTGTTTTTTATTCGAAAAACCCTATTTTGGTTGGTGGGTTGCTCGATGTTTGTTTGGCTTGTGTTTTTGGTGAAAAGGGTGAAGTCGATCTAGGGTATCTGCTAGAGTGGGTCTTTTAATTGTTATTGGTTGTTTCAAAATACTTGATTCTGATGTTTTATTGAAATGATTTTGTTGTTTTGATTTTTTGCTCACTGATTCGTACCTAGATGGATTTTTTGCTAGCTGGATTCAGCTCTAGGGAATTGGGATTTTCTCAGTTGCGAATGTTTTAATGGAAATTTATGCGGAATTTGCTCTTTAAGGATTTTGTTGATAATTGTTTAGCTATGTGAACATCAATCTGTGTCTCTATCTTGGTGTGTGTGTTTTTCTGCATTTTCTGAAGTTTGAACTTTCCATGTATTCTTATTACTGTGGTTTGTGTACATGGGCATGTCAATTGCTGATTACTACGGTTTGGGTTGTGCTTGATTGAATTATAGGTGGTGAGGATGTCGACTCCTGCAAGGAAGAGACTGATGAGAGATTTTAAAAGATTGCAACAAGATCCTCCTGCTGGCATCAGTGGAGCTCCCCAAGACAATAATATTATGCTTTGGAATGCTGTCATCTTTGGGTGTGTAGGAGTTTTCAAATCCTAACATTCTTTATATTTATTTAAATATGTTATCATAACAATCTAATTATACTTTTTCTCGGTGCTTTTTTCAGACCGGACGATACCCCTTGGGATGGAGGTATAAAAGTATTCTACTTTATATAAGCTGAAGGACTTAATATCTCATTTCAGCATTTTCACATATGATGATGATTATTTGTGAATTTCTTGCATGTGGTTTACTTGTAGAAGTAGCATATGTCTATTAGGTATTGAGGCTTTTACTTGGTGGGGTGTGAGGACTGAGGACTGAGGAGGGTAAGCATATGGAGCCTTAGCCTCACAAGCTTCGAACCATGACCTCTAAGTCATGAGGCAGCAACCATATCGTTGTGTAGTTGTGTCAAATCGCATCTTTGTTGTCTTTCTTTACTAGAATCTGAAACAATTCTAGTTGTCTATTGGAAGTGTATAATATTGTGTTGTACTATAATATAACTTGTGCTTGTAGGTCTCACCTAAATCTTGGTATTCAATATGCATTTTTCGAATTAAACTTTTGATTTATTGCTCCAATTGTACTATTGTAGACACAATAGGACAAAATACTAAAGGTTTAAGTTGACCCATGTCATGTTTACACTTCTTTTTTCCCCCTTGTGATTAATGTATTCAAAGCATGTAATTATATTGTGTGATGCTGCTTTATAATTTCAGGTACGTTTAAGTTGACACTTCAATTTACGGAGGATTATCCAAATAAGCCTCCTACAGTGCGTTTTGTTTCTCGAATGTTTCATCCGAATAGTAAGTCCAAACTCGAAATTTCAACATTGCTATCCCTGTTGGAGTTAGAATGAAAGTCATTTGAATTATTTTATTTGTGTGGCCATGAATGAGTATTTATTTAGCCTATAGAATATTGTAGAAACGGCTTTTGGGATTTCATTGGTGGTGCCTTTGTCTTCTTCCAAGCTTTCTTTAACTATAGTTTATCCAATATATAAAACACACCCTATTTTGTATTATGTCTAGTTTTGGCACTTTGGTTCTATTGAATGTAGAAACTTTGCAAACTTTTTATCTACATAATTTAGTTAGCTTTTGGTAATGGCAATATGGCATCTTGTAATTTGGTTCATATATATGTGTTTTTAATGATTGATTTGTTTATTAAAGAAAGTTGAGACTTGAAATTTTAATTCCAAAATATGTGTAATAAAGGATGTAGTGGCCCTTTTGATATCTTTGTTTCCTACACAAGTTTTAGGGGACTGATATGAATATGATTAAAGTAGAAATCATTGTAGAGAATTATTGTGCAAATATGTTGACAGTATTATAATTATTAGATATAAAAACCGTTAATTAACCTTTGCTCAACTATATTAGGTTTTAGTATAGTTGGTTCTTGACTTGGTACTAGAGTTTGGTTTTGCATTTGTAGAATTTAATCTAAGGGGTATTAATTCTGTTAGAATTGATTTTGAACTGAAGTAATTAATGTTGGTAATTCATATAAAAGTAACAACAACAATAACAACAACAACAACAACAAAGCCTTATTTCACCAGGTGGGGATGGCTACATACCATGCTATTGAGCCGTATCATGGATAATTCATATAAAAGTAAATAAGATAAAAAAGTTGGCACCCTTAATTAGTCACACCATTTAATGAATTCTCGTACAAAATTATTTAAACTCATTATCAGATGAATTATACATAGTTAACAACTTGTCACGTCAAGGTTGCATGCCAAATTCATGACAAAATATAAACAATTACAAGAATTGATCAATCAAAGATGATTTCATGGGAGTATTTGGTTGGGGTGCAATTGACACACATTGAATGACCGATTTTTTGTCGAGCAAGTTTTGTTGTATAGAATTTGCCATTTAGCATCTATTTGCTGTAAAACACACAATCTTTTCAAAGGATGTTCTCTCTCAAACATGTTGAGTACTTGGAAAGCTATGCTTTATAGAAGTCTTAGTAGTATTTTTCTTTTGTAAAAATAAAATAAAATAAAAAAGACTATTTCATTTTTCTGCAGAAAATATTATGTTCATTTAACCATAAATTGGCAGAGTAGATAACATTGATAGGATATTTGCATCAGAATAACTTTGATCCAATTCTAACCTGCTTTCTACTTGTCAATTTCAGTTTATGCAGATGGAAGTATATGCTTGGACATCTTACAAAACCAGTGGAGCCCGATTTATGATGTAGCTGCAATACTTACCTCAATCCAGGTAATTGTCATTTGCTTAATATTTTGGGGTTGCTGAAAGAAAGTTTATACTGCAGAGTTTGATTCCAGTTAACCCCTTTTTAAAATTTCCCTTTCTTTTTCTTGGTACATAGAAGTTTCACTGGAGGTTGGGTTATCTCATTCGAAGGTTGTGTTAGTGAAGGCTCTTTGTGATTTAATCACATATTATAAACCAATGAAAGTCCTTCAAAAGGAATCAAGCCTAATCCCTTCTTTAAAAATTTCCCATTTTTAGTTTTCAGTTTATACTGCTTGATGACATTCTTGTTAAGATAGAGAGATATAGAATTAAAATTTATTAGATGTATGTTAACTTTCTTTAAATTGGCTTTCTTGTTGCAGTCACTGCTGTGTGACCCAAATCCAAATTCCCCGGCAAACTCTGAGGCTGCTCGGATGTTCAGTGAAAACAAGCGCGAATACAACAGAAGAGTACGTGAGATTGTTGAGCAAAGTTGGACTGCTGATTAATTATAATCTTCAATAGGCTGCCACTAAGTCTGTTAAAAGGTTGTCAACTGATCTGAAGGATCTGACTGAGTAACCTTGAGACTTGAAAAAAAGAACAGTTGTGTGTTGTCTCTAGTCCTTCACAATGTGTTTACTCAAACTTCATATGAATTAAGGTTGTAGTTAAAAGGTTATCAAGGGGATCTGAATGATTCAGTAACCTTGTGACTTTAAAAGAATACTTATATTTCTGTGATGATGTGTTTGCTCAAACTTTATATGAATTAATATTCCACCATATTTTCTCCATGTTCTTCCTATCTGTGTTTTTGTTTACTTTATCATTTCAATGCTATAACTTTAGATCTAGTTAGCTGATAGATTCTCCAGTCCAAAAGAAAAAAAGCTGATAGATTTTGGTTATTTGGAGTTAATTCTTATGGAGGAAGTAATACATGCAGGTTGATGCTAGCTTTATTAGTTAAACAATGAAATATTTGTTGAGAATATTGAATTTCCATGATAAGAATCTGAATTTGATTGAAAAGATGCAGTGAATAAAAATATAAAATTATCAAAAGATTTAAACAAGACAAAATATATTATATGACAGAAAATGTATGTCTTGTATGATTTATATTTTTCTTTTGAATCAATGAACATCATCAAGTTTCTTTTTAAAAGAAAAAAAGTTGGAGCAGTTAATTAGCTGAGAGACAAGAATAAGAGTTGATTAAGCAGAGAAAAAAATTAATAGAATAGGGAAAAGTCAAATTGGTGACAAACACTCAAGTGTAATATTGCTATTAATTATCATTCTCATCATGGCTTATTAAAACGATTTTATGCCTTATTCAAGGGTAATCCAAAGAAATTGGTAGATACAAACTTGAAGAGGAACTTCTATGACTAGACAATAAGTTTGTAGGAACAATTCAGGACAAGTAGTGCATTTTGGCCAAATATAGAAGAAAATAAATATTTACATGTTCATTTATTCATTAAGATCAATGAACTTATGGAATGCCAGCAGACACTTCTATTGACAGGGATGTTCAGAACTTTGTGCTGAGATTTCCACTGCTGGTCCAGGACTCTTGAACTTGCATCGAGTACTGCAAGTTCCACAGAACATCCTCGATCGAAGGGCGCTGACTAGCAGCCTTGGAGAGACAATTGATGGTGATCTGAACTGCAGTCCTCATTGATTCATATGCATAAGTTCCCCTCAGGCAAGGATCAACTGCACTCCTTAGTACTGACTGTGCTTCTGATGACCCTTTCTCCAGCTGAAATTGATAAAATACTGAATTAAAGATAAGAAAAATATACCTTGGTTACAACCTTTTTATGGTAAACATAGCTATGTAGAGTTAACACTTCTATGATTCTTAGGTTTTTTATTGGAGGATATCTAAGAACAAGTGCTATGGATACTAACCTCATCCTTCAGCTCCTCTATTTCACTGGAAGATTTAATTTGTTTGCCAGTGATAACTTCAAGAAGAATAACACCCAACTGATAGATATCTTCCTTTTCTGCATTATTTGTGCTGCATGTGGGATTAACAACATATTAATTATACTTATTACACAGTAATGGAAGACTAAAACTGAAGAAAGAGATGATAGTGAGCAGAGATATATACCTGCCAATCTGATTGGAGGCATTTTGGTCAGTGTTCTGGAAATTGGCCAAGACAGGTATGATTCAATGTTAGAGACATGGATGCAATTATACAAACATTACTGAGAAAATAGTCCAAATTACATGTACTTTCTGCTAACCTTGGATGGCAATGGAATGCTGTATCTACTAACTTTTGCATTGAGGCTATCATCCAATAGAATGTTCTCAACCTTCAAATTGTTGCCGAAAATGCCAGGAGCAACTCCTGTGTGCAAGAACTGCACCCCTCTTGCAATGCCTATGCTGATTGCCATTCTTTGTGGCCATTTCAGCATATCTCTCTTTCTCCAATCTGTTGAGTAAGACACGTTATATTTTTTTGGACTTTCAAATCCTTGCTTTTATAGTGAGCCTTATTTTTATGGTGGTGTTTGATAAGTGTTTCAAGACAGAAAACACAGACAATAGAGACAGAGACAAGACAGAAGTTGCGTTTCTGTTATATTTTTGTCATGAGACGATTACCAGTGTCTATGTGATCGTTTTACCTGTAAGTTGATCCCTAAGCGACACATTTGATATGTGTTCAAAGACAATGAAGACTGTGCTTGTTGGTTGAGGATTTTCCTGATGAGTAATGACACAGTGTCCTAGAACACTCATCAAATGCCTGTGCCTCAAATTAGGCAAAACCTCTAAGTTCTGGTTAATGGTGTGGGGCAAACCCTTCTGCTTTATTTTTACACAGTTAACCAGGACCACTGCACCATCTCTGAGCCAACCTCTATATAGCTGTGTGAATACAATAGTAAATGAACACACATTAGAACCTGTTTTCTGTGGGTTCCATCTCATCATGGAAAACAAAACAAGCTATGAACCCTGTAAATAACTTGAAAGAAAAATTCTCTTACTTGGCCCTGTGTTCCTTCTCCTATTAGATTTGTTGAGTCAAAGTTGTTTGTTGCATCTTCAATTTCTTCTGATGTGAAATTACAGTATGGTGGCATTCCAACCGCAGATAGCCTCATCGTCTGAGGAACACGTCCTATTCCAACATGTGAAACCAGATTAATGAATGCATCACTTTAATCAGTTTAATGAGAGTCTAAAAGAATCTGAAAGTGAAAATCTAAAATGTATAACCATTTATCATATGATCATCATCCAATAACAACAATAATAACAACTATATCATAATGTTTCTTACTGGTATCAGTGTTTGGTCCGGGAGATGCTCGGGCATAAAATTTATCAGCAACGGATCTGTCGCGGTGACGATATGATCTTTCTTGGTTGGATTTCCTCACAATGAACACAGTGAGTAGAACCAGAATTGCTGCAATTCCCACAGCACCTCCAATTATACCAAGTAATAGACTTAGTTTCACTCTGGATTCGTTCTCCTTCTTTGTTTTCTCCGGTGGCTTAACGGCTAAGGCAACCTCTTTCTTGCAAAATGAATATGGATGCTGCTGGTCATTCAACCTTCTTGTTGAAAAACAATTCCCAGAGTATAGCACCTTGCCCGTTGAAATCATTGAACCAATGCATGATGGCAACTTTCCAACTAGAAGATTGTGTGAGATATCCACAAATGTCAGTGCAGAACCACATGCTGTTTTTGCCGAAAGGTTACCACTTAATTGGTTTGCAGCTAAGTTTAGGTACTGGAGAGAACGCAAAGAGAAAAGAAAAGATGGAATCTTTCCAAAGATTACATTGGAAGAGATGTCAAGTGTCTGAAGCTTATCAAATTTTATGAGTTGAAGAGGAATTTGAGATCTCAGAGAATTGTTCCTCAAGATAAGACTCACAAGATTCTGGCCTAATAGTGAAGGAAAATAAGGACCAAGCTTGTTGCCACCCAAGTTAAGCTCTTGAAGAAAAGTTAGCTTTTTGAAATCTGGGACAGTTCCATTGAAGAGATTATCAGCCAAAACAAGACTCTTGAGGCTCTTCAATGTTGATATTGATGGTGGAATTTCACCATAAATGAAGTTTGAACTAATGTTGAGAACCTCCAGTGACCAGAACCTGTTGATCTTGGAAGGTAATGGACCCCACAGACCTAATGAAACCAATGATAAGGCCTTCAAATTTGAAAACTTTGTCATCACAGTGAAGAGAGAATCAATGGAGAACCTTGATGAAAGGATTTGATGAGAACTAGTGTTGTTTCCAATGATGGTGAGTTCTGTGACATGGCCATTTGTGCAGACTATGGTGAGGGAAGGTGATGGAGGGAGGTAGCAGAAGTTGGTCCAGTTATTCCATCCTTGAAGGGCTTGTGGATATTCTAGAAGCTTCTGAACTTGGAAGAGGATTCTGTTCTCACTGCTTACAAGCTGTGCAGAAGTACTTGTTGTTATAGTAAGCAGAACAAGAAGGATTGTTGAAGGAAACAAGTTACAGAACAAAACCAATGATCTCTTCATATTCTTAGACTTAAAGAAAAGAAAAATATTTGTAGTAAACAGAATGGTTTTGTCACAGCATGAAAGCTATTAAGCAGTGAGCATAAGTAAACAGAATTGCTTTCTTATCTTTTTCTTTCCAGTTGTACAGAATCAAACACTTTAGTTAGTACATAGGAAAGCTATCAAGCAGAAAAGTTATTTGTCATGTTATAATGATTGCATGAAAAGATTTTCTGATGGAAAATTATGAGGATAAAGAATTTCAGTAATGTTGTGGAGCAGGTAGGACAATGGAAGGAAGAGGACCCCCAATTTTTTTTTTCTTAAAAAAAAATACTGAAACCTGAGATCTGGAAAAGAATGAGATTTCAAAACTTTGAGAAACCTTAAAAGAGTGTGTACTAAATAGCTTAGTAAAGGAGACTTCATTAACTAGACACGTCACATGAAAGATGCAAATGAAATAAAAGGTGCTGTGTAATAAAGAGAAATATCTTTTGTATATTTATTTATTTTATCAAACAGTTTTAGCCTAAAAAATTTTAATATGGAAGAAAAATGAGTGATATATTTTAACATGGTAATTTTTGGTGTTTTTTAAAATTGTGAGAGTATACAAATCGAACCTTTCGATTTGTGTTTAAAAAGTTGAAAAAAATTCAGAGTACACAAATCAAACCATGCGAGTTGTTTGATTTTAAAATTTTGCTTAAGAAATCGCATGGTCCGACTTGTGGTTTGGCAAATATGAATTTCGAAAGCTAAAAAACGGACGTCCGAGTTGTTTGTTGTTGTCAATTTTTTTATGAAATGGAATATCAAATGCAATTTGAATCGTCCGTTTACTGATAAAAAAACTCGCATGATCCGAGTTCTGTTCCACTGATACCACATGGCTGTGAAGTACCTATATTCCCCATATTCGAATCCAACACCACTTTTGCTTTCATATCCAAATTAAAAAGTGACAGTGTAAACTATCATCAATTTTTTATTCCGTTTTCTAGTAGGAAAAAATGTAGAATTCATAAAGAGAAAATATAATATAGGGATTTGGGAACCATGATATTAAATTGCAACTTGGCTCTCCAAGGCTCCAAGCTGCCAATGATGCCAAAGTCAACACACGGCTCTGAATTCAAAGTTTCAAGATGCAGGAACTTAACTCGGGGCACTTAGTAGTGTTGACCATCTTATGATGGACTTGCATGTATGTTATCACATCACCAAGTTCAGATATGAAATTTTTAAAAATTACAGTATTCCAGCAAATTTTCCATATTATTGTCTTTTGTACCGTGTTTTAATTTCTTCTAAGACACCAAAAAATAACCATAGAAATTGATTAGTTAAATTTATCCATCTTTAATTAATAGGATAATGTGAGTGATGTAATAGTAATATATTAATTAATGTATGAATCCCAGGCGCCACGGCACGTGGCTTTAGCGAGGGTAGGGTTCATATATCCAAATAATTTAAAGTTTCATTGTCAAACAATAATAGCGTAACTTTTCCCTTTGGGTTTTGGTTGGAGAGTGCTTAGATTTTTGGAGTTTTGTGATTGTGACATTGTGTCGGTGAAGTGTTCCTCAAAACTCAAAAAAGCATCCTACAGTTAGAGAGGTCCATGTTTCCACGCACATTCTTTGGTACAATGCATTTGACACTGACACATTTTTTTAATGTAATATTAGTTAGTTACACCTAATCATGCTCTTCTTTATGATAGCATAGCATTTTTTTTAATAATAATAATAATAATAATAACTGTAATAAAACATTGATATGGAAGGAAAAGAATTAAAGGAATCCGAAGAAGTGTTGTTTAGCATTGTTTTCCACTATATACATGCATTGCTGGATTTAGTAAATGTACGTGTATTGGATTGTAATAAGTTGCTAGCAATTTCATCATATAATAATAACAATAGTAAACCAACTTCGCTTGATTGAGTGGTCAGCTCACTCGTCCGTTTAAGCAAGTGTTGAGAGTTCGAATCCTGTCTTGTGCATGCAGCAACTCATTAGCCAGCGGCAGACCCTTAAATGGAATTCAGATCCGCGACGAATTAGTTCTTAACCTGTCGGGTTGGGAGATACCGTTTGGGTAAACCAAAAAAAAAAAAAAGAGAAAAATATCAAATGGTTAATTACTTTGTTTGGATGCATGTGTGAAGATGGACAAGTCAATTTTGTACAAGATCTTAATAGTTAATACTATATTTTGAGATAAGAATTTTGACTTTTAGATGGTTGTATTCTTATTTTATTGCAGAGAATAGAAAACTTATATAAAAGAAGATTTTGTTAATAAAAGAAGGCCAAGATTCAGGTTTTGCAGAACCTTAACATAGTGACAATTGTTGATATTTTAGTATTTTACTTTAGATAATATTTGTCATTTAACTCATACTTTGGATAAAAATAGAAATCTAAGGTATTGTTGTTCTATTTTGTAAACGCTAAAGAACATCACCCGGTTTTTACCCGGTATAATTGTGGCCCGAAAGTGTATTGGTTTCATCGGGTCTAGGGCCGGGTTCGGGTCTAATAAATAGACCCGGTGTATATTTCGGGCCGGGTCTGGGTCACATCAAACCCGGCTTCACCCGTCCCATGTGCACCCCTAATGGAGTCTATGAAATGAAAAATTTTCTCTCATTTTGAAACTCTATACGGAAACTCAAGTAGGCCATCAAGGAATCTATTAGCTTCCCTACAAGTATTGGACAATTTAACCTTCCAATCAATGTTAGTTTGTTTCCTAGTAGCATTAATTGTATAGCATTATGAGCCAATGGGTTACTACAACCTCCGTACACAAGACTAGATTCGAACTTTTGACACTTGTTTAAACAGACTAATAAACTAACTACTAAATCAATTCAATTTTATTGCCCAAAAAGTTTCCAAATTTCAAGCATTCGCGTTTCTGGGACGGTTCTGCATAAAACATAAAACCCATATTGTGACGGATTCATAGGCCCAATACCAGAAAGAAAAACATTATTTTGATGTGTGGCATTAGCTAGTTTCATTGTTAGTTTGTTGGTTTGGTTCCTTAGCACATGGCCCACGTGCTAGACAATACTGGCCTTGTTTATTTGTGACTTTATATTATATCATTCAATTATTGAAAGAAAAATAAATGATTTTAGAGATGCAACTCACAATTCACAAACTAGTCACTGCCCAAGTGGTTATGTTATGTCTCTTTATGATATATATCCTTAATTAGTAGACAAGACATTGTGATTTATGAGAATTCAGGTGGAATATTATTATTCATGCATGCTTGGCCCATCCATCGGAATAATATTTTGTCCATTTTTAATACTTTACAAGTGTGAAATATATATTCTCAAGTTCCTCATTGGATTCACTTCCATTTTCCATGTGCCAATGCCTTCTTTCAAATCATTGCAATTACAGAAAAAAGAGATGGAACTGAATTATTTTATTATCATTATTGTGGTACTACTACTAATTTAATACCAAGTCTTGAATAAATATATAATATATAAATGAGAAAAGAAATAAGATGTGGATGTAATTTTGTTAATAGTGGAACATGAAACCTCGTGAGAGGTATCTTACAGTTGCAGCCAGTTACAAACACTGTCTCCTCATTCATTTTATGATTCATTATAGCTTCTGCCACTTTCTTAATCATTGCCACCCTTTTATCCATTTTCTTTATTTTTTATTTTTTTGGCTATAACTACTTGTAACTTCTAAGTCTTGTTCATTCTCTAACTTCATAGTTCGTTCATTCATTACCTGTAATAACTGTAAGTGCATGCTACTCAGTACTCACCTCTCAATGTAGTGGCTGCTCTTCTTTTCTTCTGATGTTGTTTCTGTTTTCTTTGGCTTTTTTCCAAGTTCTTGTCACAGTAGAATAATATGAATTATTTGGTGCTTGATTTTGATTTTGATTTTGATTTTGCAATGTATGTTCCTTATGTTCCTTAACGTGATCAATCATGTATCCCTTTTGGTGAATCATTAATAAAATAATGTTCATCTAAGTATCTAACTACAAACTTGAACTTTTTGATAGTCTAGTGATGTTGATTGGGACTGTTTTGTTTAGTTTAACCTTTTTCTAATTTAAAAGAGATTGAGTTTTTTATTAGTACATGATTCTTGCAGATTGATCTTTTGAATGATGGGAAGACAAAGTGCTAGAAAGTGGATTAGAAACTTAATTCTGGGCAAGAAATCATCATCGAAGTCTAATTCATCAAAACCTCAAGATGTTTTTGTGAGTTTTTTTTTTCTTTTTTTGGGATGATTATTTAAACATATTCTGTATTTGTGATTGTGATTTCAACTGTTGTGCTAAAGAAACCTTCAAGTAACAAGGATATGGTGATGGTGGTGGTGTCTTCTGAGGCATCAATGTCTCCTCATCCAGCCCCTCCAAGTTCTTCAGCTAAAGCCATAACAAAAGGAATGGTACCAGAAAATGAGGTAGTTAATGGATCATCAAATGAAAAGCTTTTTGTTATTGCAAGTGAAGATGAACAGGCCAATGCACAAGCACAAGATGCTGTTGCTAATATTGGATCTGAGGATCATGCTGAGAAAATCAACCTTACAGAGGCAGCTATAATAGCTCAAGCAGCTCTTAGAGGCTATCAGGTATTCAACCTTTCTTTCATGCAATTTTTCCATTTTTACCATTTTTTTTTGGTAATTAATGTGTATTTGTTTCTCTTAGTTGGACTATATTAGATTCTCTCATGTAAAAATTTCATGTGATTTTGTATATAACTGTCAAGTGTTAATTGTTGTTATGATTCATCACAAAATCTTCTCAGTACATATGGATAGAAACTTAGTGTATTACAAAATTCTTCTAGAATTTATTTATCTTGTTAAATGGATAATTGATGTAGCAGAACTTATCCATGACATGAAAACATAGTATCCATAAATCTTGCAATATAGCATACATATTGGTTTGCATTTGCATAAAGCCTTAGACAGATTCATATGTCTCTATATATCAGGCACGCAGAAAGTTTGAGATACTGAAAGGGATGATACCCCTTCAAGCTCTTATTCGTGGCAAGTTGGCTCGAAGAGAAGCTGTTTCTGCTCTATACTGTGTTAAGGGAATAGTTAAAGTTCAAGCACTCGCTCGTGGTTATAAAGTTAGGCACTCTGCTATTGGTCTTCAAGTGCAGAAAACTCTTAAGGTATTATAGCAAGTTCTTGAACTAATTTACTCTATACAATGATCATCTATGTGGTTTATTAACATATTTTCGATTAGGATACTAAATGTTCAAATTCTATTGGGAGAGTTACATCAACAAAGGCAGAGAAGATTTCAGATAGTGTCTTTGTTCACAAGGTAAGAACTAAGAAGTACTTCTTGATTAAGAGTGTGATTAAAATGCACTCTTTGCATTGATTCAAAGTTGATAAGACTGGAATTTGTAGGTCTAATACTAAGTTGATGTAATCTTTTTGTTGATATGATTTGTGAATATGAAATGTGTAACAAGAGTTAATTAATGTGCCTTTTCAGCTTCTGGCATCGTCGCCGGCGGCTGTGCTTTCCAGACAACTCAGATATGAATGGCTTGAACGTTGGACGAGATCACGATTTTGGGCACCTCTTCAAGAATTGAAGAAAATTTATGAGAAAAATGTTTTAGGCCAAACAGTAGAAGCTGGTGAGGGAAAAGCCAAAAGAAATGCAAGGAAAGGAGAAGCTGTGAGGGTTGACAAGAAAAAGGAATCAAGCATGGCATTGCATTCATCAGTTAAGGAAAATGAGAAAAGAAAACAACACATGACAAGAATTGAGGATACTAATAATAGTAGTTTCCAGAGAAGAGCTTCACTTCCTGCTAATTATTATTTGAAGAATGATAAGAATAAGAATGAGTCATCACAAAACACTACTACTACTACTACTACTACTACTACTACTCCAAGAGTTCCAAGTTATATGGCTCCTACTGAGTCTGCAAAAGCTAAGCTAAACTCTCCAAGATTTGGTAGTGATTTGGTATTAGACAGAAATGGTATAAGCAGGAGGCTGTCACTTTCATTTTCACTTAATGGCAAGTTAGGAATGGCAAAGATAGATAACAGATCCCTCTCATCTTCAAGGGATTGGACAGGTAACAACTTTTTCTGTAATTATAGTGATGTTTTGTGGAGTTATATATCAACTCTACTTGAAGCTTACATTTTTTTTTATTGGTATTATCAGTTTCAGATAAGTTGATCCAACCTCAGTGGAGAAGGTGATTTAATGTTGTATCATCTCAAATAGAGTGGAGTGTTGACCTACATTGCAGTCTCTGTCTTTGTCTTTGTTAATTCATCATATTTGTCAATAGATACCTGGTAAATATGTGTAATAATCATTATCATATTTAGTATGCCATATTCAATTTTCTTTTACTACTTAGATATTATAAAAAGAATGACTTTAACACAATGAAATGGAGTATAATACTAGTAAAAAAAAAAAAAAAAAGAAGATAAACTACTCAAACAAAATAACTATGAATTACTGAGCATTACTATGAATGTATGTTGAGAATATAATAGGGGTGTTAAGAGACGAGAAAGGATCAAAAGAATCTTATCATGTTAAATAGCAACGCAAGCATCCTTTTTAAGTGCTTAAAATCCTAAAAGCTGATGGTGATAATTAATGATTTTCCTCTAATTTCAAAAGAGTATACCACACAAACCAGACACTAAGGGTAGGTATTTGATTAAACAAATTATATGACACCCTTTGTTAAGTCTGCAGCGGAATTTTGACTTCTAATAACTACAAAGTAATATAAAATTGAACACTACTCACAATAATGCACTCGCTATATAATTACTAAAGAGAAAAGGAAATAAAATAAAATAATAATAATAATAATAATATGAAAAGAAGATGTGAATGTAGTTGTTATTGTTGATGATGATTGAATTGAAATTCTACAAACGTTTATATAGTGGTTATATGCTATAATTTCAACGGATAGAAATAAAACTTTCTTATAATAACTCTTAGCCTTCCTTTTCTTAGCCTTCCTTTTTTTTCTCTCTCCCTCATAATTCTCCACCTCGTTCACAATTTGAAATCTACTCAAATTTTGGACGATCAAAGTGTGGTATTCATATCTGGTTGCATCATTTTTACAATGACTGCTTACGTACCCTTGTTTAGGATCAAACCAATTGTAGTTCCTCTATTTCTCCATGTATTGCCTAACATGAAGCAATATTGAGCAATTCCAAAGTATTGGAACTTGTTTCCTGACACTACTTTAGTCAACATATCAGCAGGGTTTTCATCTGTGTCTATTTTTATAGAGAAATGTTACCTTTCTCTATAACATCGCACACGAAGTGATATTTTACATCAATATGCTTGGTACGAGCATGATGAACCTGATTTTTAGCCAAATGAATTGCACTTTGACTATCACAACTCAGATTCACGCAATCTTGCTTTAACCCCAAATTATCTAGAAGACCCCTTAGCCACAATACTTCTTTCACCCCTTCTGCTACTGCCATGTACTCAGCTTCTGTAGTAGATAGTGCCACTGTAGCTTATAACATCGATCGCCAACTAACTGGAGCACCTTGTATTTTATATACATAACCAGTTGTAGAACGTCTTCTATCTAGATCACCAGCATAATCAGAATCAACAAAGCCGCTAATTTGACATGATTTTCCACTAAAGCATAAACCTGTGTCAATGGTACCCTTCAAGTATCTTAATATCCATTTGACTGCTTCCCAATGTGCCTTACCTGGGTTTGCCATGAACTTGCTAACAACACTGACTGCCTGTGAAATATCTGGGCGTGTACACACCATAGCATACATTAGGCTACCGACTGCACTAGCATAAGGTACATTTTTCATGTAAGTCTTATCCTCTGCTGTTGTGGGAGATTGTTTACCAGAGAGCCTAAAATGTGGAGCCAACGGCGTTACCACCGATTTAGCCTTTTTCATTTCAAATCTTTCAATAACACGCTCAATGTACCCGCTCTGGCTCAAGAACAATTTTCGGCTTGATCTCTCTCTTTTAATTTCCATGCCTAATATTTTTCGTGCAGCACCCAAATCTTTTGTTTCAAATTCTTTACTGAGTTGAACCTTTAACATATCTATCTCCACCTTGCTCTTAGAGGCAATAAGCATGTCATCCACATACAATAGAAGATAAATATAATCACCTCCAGAAAGCGTATGAATGTATACACAACAATCATAATTACTTCTGGAAAAACCTTATTTCAACATAAAGGAGTCAAATCGCTTATACCATTGCCGAGGAGATTGTTTCAATCCATATAGCGATTTTCTCAAGCGACATACATGACTTTCTTTACCCTCAACCTTGAAACCCTCAGGTTGATACATGTAGATTTCTTCCTCTAAGTCACCGTGCAAGAACGCAGTCTTCACGTCTAGTTGTTCCAACTCAAGATCACCATGAGCAACAAGACTTAAAAGCACTCATATGGAAGTGTGTTTCACCACAGGAGAAAATATCTCGTTGTAATCAACACCTTCTTTCTGTGCAAATCCCTTCGCTACTAACCTAGCTTTGAATCTTGTACCATCTGACTTAGTAGGATCTTCTTTTCTTTTATACACCCACTTACAACCAATTGCAGTCTTTCTCACGGACAATGGGACCACATCCCATGTCTTGTTCTTATGAAGAGATTGCATCTCTTCCTCCATAGCGACCAACCAATTCTCTCTATCTTTGTCTTTGATAGCATGTTTGAAGGTGACCGGCTCATCATCCTCCACTGAGAGTGCATAATCTACCAAGTTTAGCTGCCCATAATGTCTCAAAGGCTTGTCTGACCCGAACTTCTGAACAAATTTATAATTCCTCTTTGACCTAGTAGATGCCAAAGAATCCTGCTGCTGCTGTTGTAATGCATGTGCATTTTCTCGCTGAATTTTCTCATGATCAAGTTCATCCTCTGCATCATCTCGAGTAGCATTAGGATGCTCCACCTGAACATTACTAGAGTCTATTTGTTGGTATTTAGACTCTATCTCCACCACTTGAGTATTTGAAGTTTTTCCAACATCACCATCATCTGGCACCATATCTTTAGACAAAGCTACCATAGATCGTTCATCAAAGATAACATCCCTACTAATTACAAACTTAGAATCATTTACACTCCAAAGGCGATAGTCTTAAACCCCTCTTGAATACCCCAAAAAGATTACCTTCTTTGCTCTATCATCAAGCTTATTATCTTTGACATGATAATAGGCTGTGCATCCAAAGACTCTGAGTTTCTCGTAATCTGCATGTTCTCCTGACCACACCTTATAAGGTGTGTTTCCATCTAGAGAAGAATGTGGGGATCGATTCACTATGTAGCAAGCTGTAGCAACTGATTATGCCCACCATTCTCTTCCTAACCCAAAATTAGAGCGCATACACATTGCCTTCTCAAGTAGCGTACGATTCAGTCGTTCTGCGACTCCATTCTGTTGTGGTGTCTCTCTAACTGTCTAGTGTCTTGTAATGCCTTCTCGGTCACAGAACTCCTTGAAAGCCCCATCCGTGTACTCTGTGCCATTATCAGATCGTAGAGTTTTTAACTTCCTACCCATTCGATTTTCAACCATTGCTCTCCACCGCTTAAAAGTGTCGAATACCTCATTCTTATGTTTGAGGAAGTAAATCCAAACATACCTAGAATAATCATCAACAAAAGTAACAAAATACCTGGAACCACCCTTGGAAGTAACTTTAGCCGGGCCCCAAACATCAGTATGCACGTAGTCTAACAACCTTTTGCGTTTGTGCTTGCTTGTAGAAAACTTCACCCTGTGTGCCTTTCCATACACGCAATGCTCACAAAATTCCATTTGTGGTTTCTTCATATTCTTCAGCAAACCTTGTCCATAAAGCAATGATAGACCTTTCTCTTACATATGTCCAAGCTGCATGTGCCATATTCTCGTGCAATCTGTTTGATCTCTACTTCCACCGATTCCAACTGCTAACTCACCTATAACCGTTGTCCCCAAAAGAGAATAAAGATTACCGTGACGAACTCCTTTTATCACTACCAAAGAACCACGAACAACTTTCAGTACCCCATTTTCTGCAACTATTTTGCAACCATTTTTCTCCAACAAACCTATGGAGATCAGATTTTTCCGCAAGTTTGAAATATGTCTCACATCCTTTAAGGTTCTTACGACACCATCATGCATCTTGATTCTTACAGTACCCAACCCCACAGTTTTACAAGCATGATCATTGCCCATTAAAACTGTGCCACCATTTATGCTTTCATAGGTAGTAAACCACTTCCTATTTGGACACATATGGTGAGAGGCTCCTGAATCAAGAATCCACTTACCGGAGATTTCATAAGATTGTTCTGTTACAGAGTAACAATCCTCCTCATCATTTGAGATGTAGCTTGCTTCTTGCTTTTCTTTCGAGTTGTCGTCGTTGTCGTTGTTCTGTTTCTTGAAAGTTATCTTCTTATTTGGACAATTTGCTTTGAAATGTCCAGCCTCACCACATTTAAAGCATGTTCTCTCCGTGTGAGGTCTAGATTTTGGCCTAGACTTTCCACACTTATTACCTTTTCCTCTTTCATTAGTCCTTCCTCTACCCGCGAACAATCCTTGTGCTTGATCATTATACTCTCTTCCATTTGAAGATGACATTACACTTGTAGCAACCTTACGTAGATCATCTGCTAAAAGTGATGCCCTCGTCTCATCCATGGTCAGAGTGTCACCCACCAGCATCAATGTCTGCACCAGATTTTCATAGGACTTCGGTAATGAAAGTAACAATATGAGTGCCTGGTGTTCATCATCAACCTTCACATCTATATCCTTTAAGTTTAATATGATCCTATCAAACTTATTGATATATTCTCGAATTGAGGTGCCTTCCTCCATCTTGCATGTATACAATTTGGATTTTAAGTAGATCCTGATAGTTAGAGTCTTTGTCATGAAGTTACTCTCTAACTTTAACCAGATGCCTGCTGCAGTTGCTTCTTCGTTCACCAAGAAAGCAACATCCCTCTCAAGGCATAAGATTATTGCAGCTCATGCCTCAAGATCTAATTCTTCCCAATCCTCATTTTTCATTCCTTCCGGTTTTTTCTCTTTTTCCGCTAGTGCCTTGTGTAACTTCTGTGATATAAGCAGATTTTTCATCTGCATCCTCCAATAGGAAAAATCATTTTTTCCATTGAACTTCTCGATTTCATATTTGCCTACTTTGACATTACCACTAGTAGAAGTCATTATATTTAAAATTGAATTTTACCACTCAAATAATGAATAATATAACGTTGGCTCTTGATACCAATTGTTAAGTCTGCAGCGGAATTTTGACTTCTAATAGCTACAAAGTAATATAAAATTGAACACTACTCACAATAATGCACTCGCTATATAATTACTAAAGAGAAAAGGAAATAAAATAAAATAATAATAATAATATGAAAAGAAGATATAAATGTAGTTGTTATTATTGATGATGATTGAATTGAAATTCTACAAACGTTTATATAGTGATTATATGCTATAATTTCAACGGATAGAAATAAAACTTTTCTATAATAACTCTTAACTTTCTTTTTCTTAGCCTTCATTTTCTTTCTCTCTCTCACGCCCTTCATTTCAAAATACCATCATATAATTAAGGAAATAATAATAACGATATTCTGTTGTTAACAAGCTATAGTTCAAATGGCATAGTCTCTTCATCTTTAATTATCTAAAAGTCCGGAGTTTGAGTTTCAATCCTAACTTTGAAAAAAAAAAAACGAGACTCTATTATTCAACAAATTATTTATAGAGTTAGAATGACAATCACTTGAATTATTTTATTTGTGTGGCCAATGCATTAGGATTGGGAATTCATGGTGCTGACTTTGTCTTCTTCCAAGCTGTCTTTAACTATATTTTATCCAAGAAATAAAAACAAAAAATAAGAAGCTTGACTTTAGAGAGTTACCTTGTCCTTATCTATGGTCAATAGTGGCCACCTTTGCGTCCAGGTACAGTATCATCACAACTATATATACTACTTCCTTTATTATAAAAAATAAATGTTATCAGCGTGTGAGGCTTTCGTCATATAATAATAAAAATAAAGGATATAATAAAACCAAAAAACAACAATAATAATTAATACATGCATGATGCATCTGGTGTTCCCTAGAGTTCCCCTGATCACTTCATTAAGAGATCTCTTTTTTTCATTTTCTTCAAAGATTCAATTTTTCATCATTCTTTCTTCCTATTGAAGTGTTTGGAGGAACTCCTGGAATCACCGGTGAAGAACGCACGTAACCAAGACAAAGCTTTGCACATAACACATACACATATGTATATAGTATGTATGCTTCTAAATTATTTTGTTTCTTCAGTTTCTTATTCTCATGATCTGATACTACTTCTTATCCTGTGAAGCTATAGATTAAGGTTAGTTATGTTGGAAAATTATTAATTTTTTAGTTTAATAGTAAGCAATATATATATTAATTATAATCACAAATTAAGTTATTTCACTAAATAAATTATAATTATTTTTTATTTAAAATTAAATAAGAATAAAACCAAAAATACTATTTTATTTAAATTTTAGGATTTAATGTAAATAGTAATTTTAGAGTTTCGGTCTCCAATATATTAAAGTCGCCTCCATAGCTATTTCCTCAACAAAAGAGTTGCTATTCAGTCCTATCAGGAATATAGAAGATTTTGATTGAGGAAAATTAAAAAACCATAAAAACTAAATTTTTTCAATCATACTTATAAATTAAGGTACGTTTTCGCATTCAAGTATTTTTTTTTAATGATTTAATATGGATGGTCTTGAATTAAAAAATTTTAAGAATTTTCAACAAGTTATAGAATATAACGATTAATTAATTTTCGTCAACTCGTTTAATTTCTTATTTTCTGTATGTATAATAAGCCTTGACCTAAAAAGAATTTGAGTAAAATGAAGGTGGAAAAATATAATAGGCTTCATAGATTTTAGAATTAGCTATGCTTTGTTAGGGATATAATTTGTTATGATGATTTTTTTTTCCCAGAATAGTTGGGTGCAATTGTTTTGATGATACTGCTACGTATATATACGGTAGATTCTAGTATGATTATATGGTAATTATGTAAACCAGAATGAGACCCGCAATGCGCAGAGAGGTAGATTACTTATATTATAAATAGATTTTAATAAATATTATATTAAAAATATTTTAGAGAATATATTATAAATAAATTTTAAATTTATTTTTTTTAAAAAAGATAGATTATTTTTTTTAGAGTTATATAAAACTGCATTTTCTTTCTTTTTTTTTTTTTCAGTTTTCGATTTGCATTAATTGTTGCACTTTGTTTTTTTTGTGTTTTTTGTTTGTTTGTAAATAATTTAAACAAATGAATGGATGAGAATGAAAAACATATAAAAATGTTAAATTAAATTTAAGAAATTTTTTACAATTAGTATGAGAAATTAAGAAATGAAGAGTAGTAAGAGTTTTAATATATATAAGTTGTAGAATTTGAATATTTGTAACTGAAATTTTTTATAATAATTATTATTATGACACTTTTAATGTATGTTTATTGCATTTATTTAGTACTTGATGTTTCAATTGAATAATAATAGATAAGAGTTTTTTTGTTTTAATTTTTTTAAAACATTTTACTAAATAGTGATTGGCTAATTTTCATCTTTTGCCAAGTCATTAGAATTGCTGATGTGCCATCATTAGCAAAGAAAAGATGGCTTAAACTCATTGTGGAGAAAGTTAGTATCAGCTTTTATATATTATAAAAATGTTAAATTAAATTTAAGAATTTTTTGACAATTAGTACGAGAGATTAAGAAATGAATAGTAGTAAAAGTCTTAATATGTATAAGTTGTAGAATTTGAATATTTGTAACTGAAATTTTTTATAATAATTATTATTATGACACTTTTAATGTATGTTTATTGCATTTAATTAGTACTTGAATAATAATATATAAGAGTTTTTTGTTTTAATTTTTTTAAAATATTTTACTAAATAGTGATTGGTTGATTTTCATCTTTTGCCAAGTTATTAGAATTGTTGATGTGGCATCATTAGCAAAGAAAAAATGGCTTAAACTCATTGTAGAAAAAGTTAGTATCAGTTTTTATATATTATAAATAGATAGATTATAAATAGATAGATAGATTTGGCAAGATTTGAGTGGTGAATTCTAAAATTTTGACAAGTAAGCGATGGTGCTGACATGGCCGTTAGTAGAAGAAGAGAAATAACTTAGAAGTAATGTGGGTAAACCTAATTTTGGTTGTGACTGTTGGACAGAACCGTTTAAAAAAGAGGAATACATAAACCTGTGCTACTTGCAATGAGTTCACAATTAAAATGTTATTATTTATAACAAATAAATAGGACTATTGAAAATGATATTGAACAACAGAATGAGAAGAGTAAACGGCAAAGTTGAAAATCTTTAGGAAGATACTGGGACGAATTTCCTACGTTGGCGACGCCGAATGGTGACGTTGGTCTGAGACCCAAAATCGAGCTCCGACAGAAAAACCGCAACATGAGGAATGGAGTTTGCCCTGGTCTCTGCAATTTATGCAATGCGGCTCCGCCGGAGATGGACATCGTGATGGACAATTTGTTTTGAGGAAAAAACAATGGCTCATAGGACCGGAAGAGAATGGAGGAAATATGATTTTGGTATGGAGAGGTGCCAAGAGGAAGAGGATTTCGAGAAGTATAAGAAAGGTAATAAGCTCTTTGGTTTTCAGAGCTTTTTTTTTTGTAAATGTTAATTTGTGTTTTGTTGTTTTAGAAATAAGGATTGATTTGGAAAAAATTAAGTTGTTGATTTTTATTGTGTTTTTTAGTTGTTTTTTGTGTTTTTTTATTTGAAAATAAAAGTTGATTTGGCAAGATTTGAATGGTGGATTCTAAAATTTTGCCAAGTAAGCGATGGTGCTGACATTGCCTTAGTAGAAAAAAAAATAACTTAGAAGTAATGTGGGTAAACTTATGTACCTACTTTTATATATTAAGAATAGATACATGTTGTTAAAATTAAAATTATATTTTTTTTATATTTTAGTAATACTTTTTAAAATATCATAGTCACTATAATTACGGTAAGATCATGATATTAGAATTTAAAGATAAATATTAAATTAGTATCTAAAAAATTTTTGTACTAACAAAATAATACCTGACTTTTATTATTGACAAAATAATTTTTAAAATATTTTAAAATTTGACAAACATATCTCGAACTCGCGACCCCCTCTCCCTCCCTCCCCATCGATCTTATTTATAAAAAAACTGTACTTGCACCACTTCGGATATATAGAGTACTGTTTTTATTTTGCAAGCGTGGAATTAAATGACTAATTGAGTATAAAGCTTTAACTTTATTGTCGGGTTATGTTACTAACCTTTAAGCACTCTTCAGACTCTTTAATTAATTAGCAGGGATCAGATGTTATTGATAGATCCCATAATATAATAATGTAATATTATTAGGACTCTATGTTATCAAAGAATTGATTAATTTAACTTAGTATCAACCTGTTAACATATCTGTAAATGTTATGATACTTTGGTGTTTATTTATTAAATTTTTTTTTAAATAAATAATTTTTTAAAATTAAAATTTATTACAAAAATAAATTTGACAAAATTTAGGCAACAACCGGCAACTGATCAATGATCATATGTAACGCTGTACTATATATGCCAATGAGTAATAATTTAAATGACATAGTCTTCTCATACTCAATTAAAAAATTGCGGATTCGACTCTCATATCTTTGGTAAAAAAAAAAAATTCGATTCATGAATTATGGTTATACCGTTAACCCCTAAAATTGCAAACAATTATCATCACTTATTCGGAAAAACAAAAAAACAAGGAATAATCTATTAAAAAAAAAAAGGAATAAGCAATTTTGATTGGTTTCGGACCCTCGGAAGGGGAATAAAACAATTTAACCATTTGATTAAGATGGATTTAAGCACTTCTTGTTAAGTGTTAAGCATTGAATTGTTGATTCCCACGACTTATTGAATAATAATGTAAGAAAACTGAAATCGTAGCTTCTAATAGCCTTTGGCGAAACCATAGGGATTTTGTGTGAGCGCGGCGCCATGCATCTTCTAAAGTTTTGAGAAGAAAAGTATAAACATATAATTTTTATTTATTAAATATAAATAAAATGCTTGTATTTTTAAAAAATACAGAAACATATAAATTTGATCAAATTGAGCATTAGATATGCATGTAAAGCTTTATCTACTGGTGTAGGTAGGTTCATAAAAATTAGCTGACATCAAAATCTAATATATGGTTATTATTGAATCCATCGTCCAAGCGAGTGAAGATTTCCGGAAACTTCCTGAAGGATTTATAGAAGATAAGATATAATATAATAACATGAAGATATATATAAATCAACGTGGTCAAATCTTATTAATTAGTTATCATCGGTAACATTTGGAAACTCATCCACCGCCACTTAACCATACTATATATCCCTTCGGTTTTTCTGATGCTACACCAAGGCGCCATGAAACAACATGCCAATATGTCTCATATAATTTTCTAATCATATAAAAGTGCAAAATTAAAAAATATCGAAAATGTTTGGTTATCAAAAAAAAATTAGTCAAAAATAATTATAATTTGTCTTATTTAGTATTTATTGATTACTACGACAATTAATGAATGCTAAATAAGATAAATTTTAGCTGTATTTTTTGTTTCCCTAGATTACTCATTAAGTATAGTCTAATATTTGTATACAAACAACCTTAATAGCTAAAAAGTATTAGATTTGATTTTCCACTACAACCATTTTGAAATTATTCTTGAAGATTTATACGGACGACATGGTTTTTTTTTAATGAGAAATAGGCCAGCTTGAGAATCTTTTGAAGTTGTAATTTTTTTA
>NC_029787.2:126683840-126684143 GCF_000816755.2 Arachis ipaensis
GACAGATTCAACGAAAAAATTAAACATAACTTCCGTTGTACTGGTCTGGCCGATATATAAATACACACGTTGAAAATTTTTTAAAATAGAACAAATTAGACCCAAAAATTAATATGTCCAAATTTTAAAAAATTAAAAATTTAAATATATTTTTAAATTTGTAAAAATATAAATATCTGTAAACCAAAAAATCAAAACTTATTTGTCCTTTTTTTAAATTTTTTATTTTGTGAAGATAGAAGCTCCCCGAGCATAAATAATATGTAGTAGATGTGTGCAGCCGTTGAAATAAAAGATACGGAT
>NC_029787.2:126684223-126695501 GCF_000816755.2 Arachis ipaensis
TAAAATTATAGAATCAAACAAATTAAGGAGTACTTTAATTAATTTTGAATTTTTTATGCTTGGTTTCAATCTATTCCCACATCTTTGAATGATCCGTCCATCTTAAGAAACAAGAATAGATGAATAATGAAAGACAAACCAAATGCTACATATTCTCCGTCCTCCTCACAGATATATATAACCCCTTCCCTTACACCCTTTCTTCCCTTCCCTTTGCTCCATTTTCTTTTCTCGAGAAAAAGAAAAAAAAAAACATGCAAAGGAAGAAACAGAAGGAGGGAGTGGTAGAAGAAGTTGGTGATCAAGATTACCTTACTGCCCTTCCCGCTCCCATTTTGTGCAACATTCTATCCTTTCTTAGCACTAGAGAAGCCGTTAAGACCAGTGTCTTGTCTTCCACGTGGAGAAATGTCTGGAAAACCCCAAACAATCTCGTTCTAGATGCCCATAACTTTCTAAACCCACAACAAGATGCAGTCACAAACATTTCTCATCACTCAAGTGCAACATCAAGTTTCAAACTCAAGTGCGACAGGACTTGGGCCTTTTTGAACAGGGTTAACCTTTACCTGTTACGCTTGAGTCAATTTGACCCTAATTTCCGTTCCAAAATTGAAAATTTGAGCATTTGCTTCACTTTCCGCCGAGGTGGACACGGTTGCTACGATCTCGCTCAATGGATTGGATTTGCCTTGGATAGAAAGGTTGATAAGATTGACCTCTGTTTCTCCGAAAGCCATGAGCTAAGCGCTCCATCTCATGGAGCGCTTTTGCTCTTTCCTTGCGAGGTTCTTCTCAACAAAGAATTTGCTTTTGTAAACTCGTGTTTAAAGCATGTGCGCCTAGCGCATTGCGCGCTGGCGCCTCACCCGGCCTTTAACCCGGGGTTCGCCACCATCACTACTCTCGACCTCCACAAGGTCGATTTGGTGGGTGGCGAACAGGTGCAGGTTTTGCTGGCCAGCTGTCACAGCCTTGAATGGTTAAGGCTCTCTAAATGTCACAACATGGGGTACTTGAAAATAGAGTACCCTTCATGCCAAAAATTGAGGCACCTGAGTGTGAATCGTTGTCACAAGCTAAAGGCACTTGTGCTTAGAAGCTCCAGTTTGGAGAGCATGGAGTATACCGGAACCTGGTATATGATTGAGACCATGTTTGATACTCCAAACCTTAAATCTTACTCGTGTCGTATGGTTTTGGGTAGTGATCAAGGCGGAGAGATGTCTCAATATTCCAGGCTTGCCATTGAGCTTCCTCAGCTTCAAACTTTGTTCCTCGAGTGTAAATGCATGGTATGTCATTTTCAATGTCCATTTAATTTGTTCCTACACAATAAGTTTCAAATTACTTTTACCGTTTAAATCTATTTTTCATATTTTAATTTTGCCATCATCATCTTCCTCTTCTTTATCCTCTTTCTTTTAATTCCTTCCTCATCATCACCTATACCAATAAAACCAAATCACACCTACCTACTTTCTTCCATTACGTGCATACCAGCACCGCATTAACATTTTGGATAATTTTTAAATAAAATCAACGAAAAAAATGAAGATTTAGATATTTTTACTCAACGAAACTCTTTCATAAATACAACAGTAGTTTTATTTTTTTAGGTAACTTTATCACGATAAAAATGATATTTTATTTTTTATTAGTGAGAAAATAGACAAAATTTATTTCAAAATAATATTTGTTATTGTTTCTACAGATAGATTTGATTTTAAAGATAAAAACCATGAAAATACGTTTATAATGAAAGATAAGCATAGAATAGAATATCATATAAGATAATATCCAATTTGTCCTTTAATTTAGTCGCAAACCTTAATTTAGTTTTTAAAGTTTTAATGGTCTTTATTTAGCTCCAAATATTATGAACATAACTCATGTTGGAACAATTTTGACGCACAGATATAACGAAATGTTAACATGAATGAGTTTATCCAAACTTTTTTTCACAAAACAAGTGATATGAGTCACTTTTGTGTTATTTGAGCACCAAATCCAGTTCTAGTTCTAGCGTAGTTTGTGATCGTCTATATCAGTGCTCTATTAATGTTTGTATGCAAAAAATTTGACTAATGGGAATCAAGTTTGTAAAATTTGATTAATGTGAATTAAGTTTGTAAAATTTGGACACTAAATAGAGACAATTCAAATTTTAGGACTAAATTAAGATTGGAGTGCAAATTAAAAGATAAAATTGAGGATTAACTCCTATTATATCTTTATAATAAAAGTTTTGTATATATATTCCGTCTGTTCTTTCTTGAATAAATACAAAATGAATATAACAAAAATAAAAAAAAAAATTGTTTCGTTTTGTCTTTTGTCCATACCATCAAATAATATTTAAATGTTAGTGTGAAATGATATATGTTGATGAAAATTTTGATGCAGCTTTATGTGCCAGTTAATACAATGGCAAACAGCATTGTTGCCACATTTCCAAATCTTAGACACTTGATAATCACAAAAGAAGCCGTACATCAACAGAATTTTTGCTGGATAGAGATTGTGCTCAAAGGTTGCCCAATCCTCACAAGATTAGACCTCAATGTACGCTATAATCCTATATAAAACAAAAAATAAATAACGATCATCTATGAAATTTGCTATTTCTCACTTAATTACAAGTGTATTGATGCAGATATGGACACATATGAAATTTGATGTGGAGTTCATGGCAACAAGTTGGCTGCAAGCTTGTCCACACAGTAATCTGAAGGAGGTTACAATAACAGGAATTCGAGGTCACGAAAGTGAGATTGAGATTGCGGTTTATCTGCTTCAAAATGCAAGAGAGCTCCAGAAGATGATAATAGACCCACGTAGAAGAGTTTACTTGGGAAACGGTAAATGGAGTAGTTCACAAGTTTGTCAAACTTGGAACAATGGTGGCAGACAGAGGCTTCATCATCTTCTATACCAACAAGCCCAACATCTTTCATCGCCTGTCAAATTTTTCTTCTGCTGTCAGCCATAGTCCTTATTATCTCAAAACATATACCAAACAGAACCAAGGTGATTAATGCAAGGATTGATGCTCAGCACGCTGCAAAATCAGGAAAATAATGGAGCCTATGAGGTAGAATAATGTGTAGAAAAAATAAGTAATATAGATAACATTATTTCTTCTATACCCAGATTAGGAAAATAAGAAACATGAAACTACTAGTGTGTGGATCACTAGTATTGTGCAATGATCAATTGCATGCACAGATCTCTCTAGAGGGAGTTTCCCCAAACACTTCAGTGAAATGAACATGGTTCAATTTCTTCAACTTGGTTTTCAATGATGTCTAAAACTATTGTACCGTGTTAGTTGAATCCTGAAGTTCCCCCAAACACTTCACTGATGGAAAGGACTCATTATTGGCATTAATTAAGCCTCATGTGTGAAGTGTTCAGAGGAACTCCAAGAAACAGCCAACATTCAAATACTAAGACAAGCTTGTTGCTTGAGTAGTAGTAATCTAGGATTAGCATGGTTTGGAACAATGCACTGAAACTGTTGTATTTATAGTGGTGAAAAATATGCATATGCTCACAAACTAAAGTCTGTTTGTGTGGAGAAGAAGAAGTCCAAGTAGATCAAGATTTTGTGTAGCATTGAACCTGGTCATGATGTATGCAAAGGAGAAGGGTTGTGGGTTCAGAATTGGTGAAGCTAAGTGATGTTAAGAATCAGATCAAGAAAAGCTAAGAGAGAAGATCAGTTCTGAATCTCTTTAAGTCATTGTCATAGTCATGTGTACTTAATAATACTCTCTGCTTTCTTTAGAATGTTTCCAGTTTATACTTTTTCTCCTTTTGTGAGAATATATGTTAATGAAGCAAGTACTACTCATTTCAGTGGATGAACTCAAACCATTACAGATTATTGTGATTATCTATCTGGTCTAAAAGATAAAACAAATTTGTTTATTGTTTATTAATTAGTGATATGCAGACAAAAGAATCATGTTAACTCGACTACTGTACATATAAAGATCCTGTTCTTCTCGGTAGAAGAGACATTTATATGACATCAAAGTTGAGCTCACAATCTTTGATTCCCTCCAACACTTGTCTGAAAAGGTTACACCTCATACAACAACTTTACATAGAGAGAGTACATGGTTTCAGAATAGCATGTGGCCACTCGACTCGATCTCAATAAATATTATTCTGATTCTTATTTATATATATGCTCCAAATCCCTATATGGACCAATGTTGCGTCCAGGTTCACTCACTCTTCGTTCCCAATGAACAATAGCAATATTTGCAGCTCAATGCAAAGGAAGAGCATTATAAATGGAGCACCATGCAAGGACATGCATTATGTTATGGATCATCGGGTGGTACCTAGTGTTCCCTCGAACACTTCAACGACCAGAACTTTCAGCTACAACATTCTCTGTGTTCTATGAAGTGTTTGGGGGAACCCTTGGTATCATTTGATAAAAACTACTTCATTTCTTTGTCACATTACAAATCCTGGGATGATTTCTAGCTTCTAGATCTTCTCTTGAACTTTTCATACTGTGTCAAGTGATTCAAGGTACCACATATTGCAGCAATTGACGTCATTGGGTAAGTTTCTTTTTATATATGGAAAATCCAAAATAAATCTGATATATTTTATTCTGTTTAGTCTTAACTTCTGTATTTAGAATACTCTAACTAAATATCCTTCTTATAACAAAAAGGTAAGTTCAAGAAACTTGACTCAATTTTACTATGAGTGCTGAGGAGTCTCTTAATAAAATTTCTTTCCATTTGCAGTACTTAAATTATAAATCTTTAATTAAAAGATTAATTACTGACTATCATATCCGATCTTAGTAGATTTTTTTTTCCATGTGAACAATAATTAACTTTCAACCCACTTGTTAGTAAGCTGCATCACACTCAATTGAAATGGGAACTAAAGAGTTAATACTTAATAAAACTGTTCTGTTTCACACGGTCACACCTGACCTGAGCTGTTACAAAATTGAAAATTTAAACCAACGCTAAAATAGAAAATCTTAATCTTTTCGTTGTTCTAGAAACACCTAATAAGAATATCACTTGAGGTGCTCAATGATGCTATACCACTCAATGTGTGCCATATTCAAATGGTAATAGCCCACATTGCTTGTTCAAACTTCAGTTGTGTGGCATCAAACTCATTTTAACTTTGACAATAAAAAACAAAGTGTTGGGCACAAGCTCATTTCCATGGAAGACTTAAGAATAAAACCACACGAAATAGTTCAAATGGAGCCTTCAAGAATCATCGACCACCTGAGAGAATTGATTCAACAACTGAAGTCTGGAGCAACAGCCTATCCGGGGAAGCCGGATTCGGCAAGTCTTGAGTATGGTGTCTGAATGTGGAAGGTAAGCTAAGCAAAGATAAATGTGGCAAAGGAACTTCCCTTTCTAAGTAATGCATAACTTGGTGCATGCTCGGCCTAGCCGTAGGCTCTGACTGGGAGCAAAACAAACCAAGTTTCAGCACCAATTCCACCTCCTCTGTCTCTGAATCTGTGCTCAAATTTTGATCCTTTGCCTCAAGAATCCCACCTTTCTTCCAGCAATCATACACCCAATCAGCAAGATTTGCATTGTCAAGCCATTCCTCTGTTTTCTCCGTGGGCCTTCTTCCGCAAGCAACCTCAAGTAGAAATGCACCAAAACCGAATACATCAGATATTGTAGTGGCCTTACCTGTTCTGATATGCTCAGGGGCCATATACCCGAAAGTTCCGGCAACATGAGTAGTTTGAGGATTGCTTCCATGGTCATGCAACCTTGCAAGACCAAAGTCCCCTAATCTACCATTCATTTCTGCATCCAGTAGCACATTGCTGGCCTTTATGTCTCTATGGACCACAACTTGCTCCCATCCTTCATGCAAATAGAGCAAAGCCGAAGCAACTCCTTTGATGATTCTAAATCTCTGGCTCCAATTAAGGGTCAGTTTTGGTTTGTTAAAGAGATACTTGTCTAAACTCCCATTTGGCATGTAGTCATAGACCAAAAGCAACTCTCCTTTGCGCCTGCAATATCCTCGAAGGGGAACCAGATTCCTATGGCGAAGACGGCCAATGCTCACAACTTCTGCCACAAATTCCCTTACACCTTGTTTGGACTCATGGGATACCCTCTTTACTGCAATCTCAGCTTTGGAAGCTGCTATCACTATCACACCTTTGTAGACCTTACCAAATCCGCCCCTTCCTAATAGCTCCTTCTCCCTGAACCCCTTTGTAGCCAAGTAGAGATCTTTATACCTGAATCTACTAGGACCACATTCTTGCTCCCAGTCTTCAAGTTGCTCAGAAAACTTCTTCCTTTTGATGACATGATTAACTGTTAAAGTCACCAAGAGAACCAACATGAGTGATATCATAGGCAATGCAACTGCCAAGACCACCTTCTTATACCCTTTATGTTTATTATCACCTTTCCTAGGCAACTTTGGGAGTTGAGATAGTTCAAGTGGCTGAGACTGGCCATTGATCTCAAAACTCCAACCCAGAATGTATTGCGAAGCAGTACCCATACCCGTGGAGGAAGAGAAGCCAACATACATATTCTCTTCAAGAATTGGAGAAAGGTCTTTGGTCAACGATAGCAAAGCTTGTTTTGGTTTATCAATGTTGATTGGTGCCAAAGTAACATTAATGTGTTTATTCATCCCATCATATTCCACCCATACCTGCATAGGGTTGCCACTAGCAAGTCTCAAAGCATTGAAAATACCATCATCGTTATGATATCCTGCAACTGCCGATGCTGCTGACTTCAAGTCATTGATATCAATCCCAACATGGTTGTCGTTGATATCCTCAAACTCCGCGCTCATAGAAGTATCAAGCTCCACGCCGAAAACATGGTTGCTGCTGTTACCCACGCTATTCTTATCGAAGACACCAAAGTACTGGGCTGGAAGACCAGTTAGACTTTTTGTTGCTGGATAAACCACAAACATAATACCTTGACCACTGAGTTCAGCAGCCTGAGGTCTTATGGCAAATACAAAAGAGGTGGAGAAAGAAAAGGCGCTACCGTTGTTGGAGCTGTTCTTGAAAACCACAGGGGATGAATACACAGCATGTCCTTCTTGCAGGGACTCACCATTGGTGAGTTTGAGTAGGCCATTGGAAGTGAGCTCAGCTAAAATAGTAAGATTATACTGTGATGATTGGAATCCATTAAAGATGAAACTGGTATCTCCACCGGCTGCCACTTCCACCAGCAAAAGTGTCACTGCAGCAAGCTTCAGAGACATGGCTACAGTATGCAATCTATCTGCTTCTTTTGGTTTTGGTCAAAACTCCACAATTCACAAATTTCTTTTCAAACCTTCATCTCGGGTCCACACGGAAACAATAGGCATATAGCCCGGCATGTTTGACCCTTTGCGTAGCTCACATTTACCTACATCACCGTTAGCCGTCACCAGATATGAAAAGTGAGTACAAAAATAGAAACACACAATATTTATCCAAGTAATTTCTATCTTAGTGTTTATTGTCTCTGCATATTTAGAGAGCAAAAAATATACATTTTTTTCTCGAGAAAGAAAAGTTTAACCGTATGCTTATCTCACTTACCAAACAAGTTTACATACTAGAATTTAATGTTACCTTCAGTTTAACATCCAGGTCTTATTTTCGACCTTTATAATCTAAGTCTTATTTGTTAATACTCAGCTGCCTATTTATTCTAGTCCCTAGCAGCAACCAGCAGTGTCTGAGGTTGGGGTTGATTTAGGGAAACTGCATAATCAGAAATCGTTTGGAAGAACCCCAGCTACTGATTGAACTAAAAGGATGCAGCTCGTTCGTAATAGCTCATGGATCGGGTGATCTGTTCTCAAGTTGATCCAATTGTATTTAAAGCTGGGCTTGTGGTAAGTAAAACAAAGAATAAAAACAAAAGAAAAATGCAGTCATTTTTAATGTGTCTTGGAAACGGACATTTTTGTGTCTTGGAAAGCAATGTGGCCATGCTAGTCGAATCTCATTACTATAATAGTTAACCAACGTTGAAACTGAAACATGCATTGGAAACACCCCTGTGCAGACTTCCATAGCTAATGGAAATATGGTGTTCATATTCCTTTCTATATTATTCTTTGGTACAAAAGTTTTATGTTGGAGAAATGAATACCTCATTATATTCCTGTCAAAAACGCAATCTCATAAATAAAGGAATTTATATACAGATGATCATAAGGTTTAGTGTACATGAGGGGATTCTCGGCAAGGCGGCAATGGGTATGAAGTTCGAGTAACATTCATGGGGGACAGATTCTGTCCAGGAGACTTCCTTGGGCTTGGAGGAACATGTACTCTGTTCTGCCCTGATTGAGAGTTTCGCGCTGCAGTTTTGGGGACTTCTATCTGCTCGAGGGTTTCTAAAACCTCTGTCATTGGCGGCCTTAACTTGGCTTCACGATCAAGGCATTTTAAAGCAAGAGTAGCAGCCATGTAGGCTCCTTTCTGTGGGTATTGACCCTCAAGCTTGGTGTCCATAATCCTAAATAGTCTTCTTTTGTCACCTAGATACGGTTTTGCCCAGTCTACAAGGTCCTGCTCGACACCGGCTTTTGTTCTATCAACAGCACGTCTTCCAGACAAAAGCTCAAGCAATACAACCCCAAAGCTATATACATCACTTTTGGCTGTCAACCGCCCTGTCAAATTTGAGAGCTTTTTAATTTGTAATTCGGGATAAAATAAGACGTTAAATAAGTTGGCTTCTGATATACACAATGAAGCAGTACAACAAAACAATCTGAACCTGAGGCACAGATTTTCCTGTTTTCAGAAGCATAAGGATTAGAACTCTAAAGAAAAATATTAACCCCACCAAACCTAAGAGGCCAGAGTGACAAGCAATGCCAGACATTTGCAGTTTGAAAAAATAATTGGGAATCCTAACTCATTCGTTCAATTATCTTCCTAGTTTCTAAATAAGGAAGTATTGAATTCTTTTCTTTTTTATCTTTCAAAAAATCACATGTATTTAAATTTTTACTCATTTAAGAATTAGAAGTATAATTAGGAGAATGAATTAGAACACTCAATCATCAGTCTTATATTAAAGAGAAGATACCAAATAATTGATCAGATTAATTACTAGACCCTCAAAAAAGGGCATTCGATGATTTAAGACCACTAACCATGAAAAGTAGAAGCAATATAAAATACCAATAACAATTTATGAAAAGTTGAATCAGACCTGTTGCTACATATTCAGGTGCTGCATATCCACGAGTACCCATAACTTCAGTAGAGACATGAGTTCTATCTCCAGTAGGACCAGCCTTGGCTAAGCCAAAATCAGAGAGTTTTGCATTGAACTCCTGTAACGCAATGCATCATGATAAATTATTTTGCATAATAAAATAATGATGAAGAAATTATGACTTGAAGTCTATTCTAATTTGTCTTACAGCATCTAGTAGGATATTCGAAGCTTTAAAATCGCGGTATATGACTTGTGATTTGGCATTGTGAAGAAAAGTTAGACCTCTGGCAGCACCAATGGCCACTTTCATCCTAAGTGACCAAGAAAGTGGCTGTGGTCCTCCTGTCAAATATAACAAAACCATGAAACTACCATCCTAAGTTCAGATAGTGATCGGAATAAAAAATAAAAATAAAACTAAAAACTAAAAAATGTGGCAACCACTGACACGGAACTGAATAAGAATTTTGACATAACATAGTTGACTACAAAGGACATAATTTTTAAGGAGGGAGCAGTAGGTGTTTATTTCTTTCCACTTCTCTGAGTTGTTTTTTCCCCCTTTTGTTAATGACTGTTTGAATAAAGAAATAGCCGAATAAATTGAAATTATTAGGGGAAAGTGTAATGGCTATGGTAACATACTTCTAAACAGATGATTCTCTAAGCTCCCTTTGGGCATGAACTCATACACCAACAGCCGATCTTCCCCCTCCACGCAGTAGCCAATTAGCTTAACCAGGTTATGATGGTGAAGTTGTCCCAGGTAATTAACTTCAGTCTACAAATTAATTAAAGGTTTCACTAATTAGACCAAGTGCATAATTGAAATAAATAAAAGCATGTATAATTGTATATACTATTCTATTTTGAAAGCAAGAACCTACCAACCACTCCTTATGACCTTGAAAACCTTCAGGCTTAAGTTTCTTGACAGCAACAACCATTCCTGATCCTGGTTTAGAAGCTGTAAAAGTGTGTTCATCAAGCCACCCCTTATAAACATAGCCAAATCCTCCCTCACCAAGGAGACTATCCGGACGAAAGTTCCTTGTGGCGCTCTTCAGTTCGTTGAATGCGAAGGACTTGAGATTCGGAGAAGACAAGATTTCGCCCTCCGAGCGCGGCGTGGGAAGAGCAGATGCAGATGAAGATGAAGAATCACTGGTTCCATTGTGTGACAAGATGGATAAGCTTGAAGCTGCAGAGGAGCGACTCGCTTTCGAAATCCCTGGCGTTGTTGAAATTAGTCCTTCAATGAGGCAATTTCACAAACAGATAGCAGGCACTATTATCATAGAGAGAAATTGATGAGATTGGGACAAGGGTGGTTACCAGAAGTGGAAGTCCTTGAACTGTGAGCAGCATCCACTTTTGCTGAGGAATCTAGGCAGTTACCCATTACTGTGCTATTAGCCGCCAATTGTTTAACTTCACAGACTCTGCAAAGCTTGAAGAAAGAGGGAAATGATGAGTTGCTTTGAGGTAACAAGAAACAAATAATCAAGCTGAACAACAAGAAGAGAGACCCTCAAAAACAGGGAACATGTAACGAAAGTTCCTTCTGAGACACACAAAAAGGTGGACCCTCTTTTGTTGAAAACAAAATAACATTGTGTGTGTTCACACTTGTCATTAATTTGCTTGGAAAAGGATGTGAGAAAATAAGGGGGCAACATTACATTCAATATTAAATTTATGGTTTTTATCATATTGTTTTCATTTAAAAATAACTGAATTCTTGTTTTTATTTTAGTAATCGTTTTATTTTAAAACATTTTGATCCAATTTGTTTTGATTGTATAAAGAGAAATAAAAAAATTAAGTGAATAGTAGTTAACTCATGTGTCAATAAATAAGCACTACCATCGCTCATGTTGATCTCAATAAAATCTGGGTACATAAGTTAAGAAATATATCATTTCATTTTAAATTTGGTTAACATAAACTCTAAATATATAAATTAATTTATTAAATTAAAAAAATTTTAAAAATATTTTTTTAATTAAAATTATTTAGATAACTTTAATTTAAAATAT
>NC_029787.2:126695691-126697668 GCF_000816755.2 Arachis ipaensis
CCAAAGAATTTTGAATCAGACATTTTAGTCTCCAACTAAAATTAATTATTTCATTGATTTCTAACAATTAACTCCGTCAGTTACTTAGGTCGTTTATTCCGTCAACTCTAACGGAAGACAAAATGGTCTCTAGCAACTCTAACAGGGGAACAAAATGGTCTCTAATCTCCTCTGTTCGGAAATGACACCGTTCTCCTCCAATTTTCATCATATCTTGCATAACCCTAACATTTATACTCTCTTTCTTCACCTTCACAGTCTTCTTCTCCATCTTTTCTTTCCTCTTCTTCAATTCCAATATCAAGTCATAATGTAACTGTCACGCATGTCACACCTACCTCAACATGTCATGAATCACACACTTCTCAAATCTCTGTGATTGGTACACCTACCTCTTCCCGTCTTCCGCACTTCACCCACTAGAAGCATCTACCTCCACGTTCTTGATAACAGCATCACCTCTAATCCCGACAATGTCCACCACATCCCTAAGACCAAGTCCACAACTACTCCAAGGGCACGCCTTTCTCTACTCTTTGATAAGAAATATAAATTGTTGGATATTAGGACATCATGAGAATATTCTCCTTCGACATCATATGCAAATTCTCATTTGACTCAAGTGCTTCATTTCTTCTCTCCCGGAGTTCAAGCTGGCAGGCAGTTTCGACCTCGCATCCAAGCTATCAATAAAGCGAGCAATGTTGTCGTCGTCGCTCATATAAAAAATGAAGGATTACTGAATATTGGTTCGGAGAAGAAGTTGAAGGAAACGATCAGAGTGGTGGACAATGTGACCACAGAGATGATAAGACAGAGGAGGAGGGAGATGCTGACGACGATGGATCTTAACAAATCGAACTTGCTGTCTAGATTCATGGGATCCATCAAAGATGACAAATACTTGAAAGACATAGTTATTAGTTTGTTGAGTATGAATTGGTTGAGAACAAGTTAGAAATTTTTCTTCGTGTGAACATTGAAATTACAGAGTGTGTATTGTGTAGTTTAAAGTTGCAGTGTTAGAATATTAGGATTATACGAAATATGATAGAAATCAGGGAAGAATAGTGTCGTTTCCAAATAGAAGGGGTTAGAGACTATTTTGTCCCCTATTAGAGTTGTTAGAGACTATTTTATTATCCGTTAGAGTTAACAGAATAAAAAACCTAAGTGACTAATATAGTTAATTATTAAAAATTAATTGAGTAATTAATTTTAGTTGAAGATTAAAGTGTTTAATCCAAAAAAAATTTGTAATCAAAATAGATAAATACTTAAATAGTCTATTTTAAACATGAAATTTTTTTTTTTTATTTTTACTCAATAAGACACGGTCCATTTGAAAGAGACACGGGAAGCGCGTGGGGACTCTATTAATCTTCTCCAATCTCCATGCCCCCACTGCATTTACTTCAGTACCCTTAACCTAGTTCCAAACCGATTAGGTCTCTTTCACAAAATAAATGAATAATTTACTGCAACATAGATAAGGGAATTATGATGAAGAACCCAGTCATGCAATCACTCATCGTCATATCAGTTCTGCAACAATAAAAAGTGTTGAATTGACACTGCCTTCAAATGACTGATTCAAATTCAATTAGTTGAATAATTTTCCTTTTAATAGAAACAATTCATATTGGAATCGGCTTCTCTTTAAGGTTTACCATCAGTTTGAGTTATTTAATTTTGACATCACTCATCACGTATTCACATCACTCACTAATTTAAGAACTGAGAATAATAGTACTGAGTTACAAGGAATAATAAATACTTATACCTTTTTAGTTAGAAAATGATATTTATTATAAAGTTTAATTATTTTTAGTTCATATAATTTTATTAAATTTATAATTAAATATTTAGATTTTTTTAATTAAATTTTTATATTATTTTTTATTTTATAATTAGATAATTTTATGTTAAAAATATTAAAATTAACAGAATATATTTTTTAAATATTATATAATCAAA
>NC_029787.2:126698362-126700486 GCF_000816755.2 Arachis ipaensis
ATCCAAAACCATCTAATTCTAGGTTGGACAAACTAAGGACAAAATGGTCAAAACAGATTATTATGATTCATGAATGAGTGGCTTGCGTCCAAAGGGAAGAAAAGTTTCCGTAGTTTCTTGTGATAAAACGGTCAAAGAAAGCATCAAAAGAAGAACAAGATGCCAACCAAGTTGGCTAAGGAAAACGAAAATAAAAATAAAAATATCACACCTAAATACCTAATTGGATTGTATCCAATAATCCAACCTTAATCCTATCCCTATAGCACACTCCTCCTACTAATTAGCATCCAAAATTGCCAGCACTACCTTCATTTTTAGATATTTCAGTCAGATATATTAATTTAGTATTTAAAATTACATTAAGATTATTATTTTAGTTCTTATCCAGTTAAATATGATTATTTTGTAATGTTTTAAATTAAATAATTAATATCTTAATATCTAACATGACACGTTAACAAAGTAGTAATGAATGTCTAAAATATAACTGATTAAAAAACTAAAATAATTTATAAAATATAATTTTAAAAATTAGAATAATATTACACATTTAAATTTTTTATTAATCAAATTTAATTAAATCAGTCTAATAATAAAAATTAGTTATAATTAATATTATTTTAAATTTTATTATTTTATTTAATTATATTTAATTTATAAAAAAATTTAAATATATAATATATTATTCATAAATTAATATATTTTAATACGTCAGAAATAAAATAAAGCATGTGTACAATTTTGAGAACCAAATATAAGATTTGCTTGTCAATATAATAATCTTGAAACATATCCAAAAAAGAGATTCTGTCTACAATCTTACCCTTGATCAATCCACCAACCAGTATGCACCAAATTAGTCAATCCATTATGTTATATTATATTATGTATTTAATTTTGATGTATTTATAAGGATGTCAATGGGGCAGGGCAGGGCGGGGGCGGGGGATGCCTCCCTGCTCCCCATCTCCGCCCTCAAATTTGCTCCCCATCTCCGCCCCATTTCCCGCCGTGGGGGAATATTGCTCCCCATCCCCATTCCCCACGGACCCCAATTTCCCGCGGGGATCCCATTCCCCATCTGCATAATAGTTTTAACTAATTATTAATTTCCATATGAATAGATCTGCAAGTATCTATCTTATACAAAAACTGCAAGATTTTATACAAAAAGTCTAAATGACATCATGGTGACTTCTTTCGAAATAACGCAATGGGGAGATGCAACGACGAGCCAAAGGAAAAAGCAATGGTCGAGGTGGGAGACGCGGCAACAAAGAAGAGAATGGACACGACGACAGAGTTACAAAAAGAAACGCCGCAAATAGAAATTACGACGCGGTAAGGGTGATGGCACGGTAAGGTGTGACGATGCGATGAGAAGGGTGACGAGGGGGTGGCTGTAGAGAGGTTGGATGGAGTATGGACAGCCTTAGGGATCTCTGAATTGAAGAAGGGTTATGCAAATAAAGATTAGGAATTTTGAGTTTCTATATATATGTGTGTGTGAGAAATGATTAAAAAACATATATGAGAAATAAACTATTAAAGATAATTCAAGAAATTTATAAATTTCGGGGAATAGTGGGGACGGGGCGGGGATCCCCGCTCGGGTCCCCGCACTTGCTTCGGGGAAATTTTGTTCCCCATCCCCATCCTGCAGAAAAAATTCCCCACAATCGAATCTCCATTCGGAACAGTCCCCGCAGGGATCCCCGCGTCTCGGGGAATTTTGCCATCCCTAGAATCTAGAGATATACTTGCCCACAATTACTAATACGTGTTAGTCATTTATTCCAATTTTCTAACGTGAAAGGGACAATTTGACAGAAAAAAGAAAAAAAAAAAAGGAAAAAAAATGCAAAACAGTAGCAGGACATTTTCTTTTTAATCAGAATATATAGGACTTCTTTTCATCATTAAAAAAAATAAACTACTGTGTTGACTTGACTGGCATTTAAATGTTCTATCTTCTGTGTTACTCTTCTTTTCGTTAATTATACGTTTGTTGGCTGACTTCTCAGTGGGTATTTAGATTACAATTTTTGTTTGCATAAAATTAATTTTATAAAATTAATTTTATACAAATTTTTATTTACAATTTTCAATCCAAACACACAC
>NC_029787.2:126700811-126702034 GCF_000816755.2 Arachis ipaensis
CTAATGATTGAAATAAATTTGAACAATTTTGATGAAAAAAAAATTGGAACGAAAAACTGTGAAAAAATAGTAAGAACTACAAAGAACTGCTGTAAAAGCAATAGTTATTGGTATTATTTTTATAGAAAAAAAATAAATGATAGAATTGATAAAAAAGAAATAAATTTTTTACCTAATTTTCTAAAGGTAATAGCAACCATGAACGTGAAACACAAAAGTTACAAATTTTAGCTTCTTCTAAATGTGGGTTCAGTGGCAGAATCAATTCTGCGTTCACAACAATAAAAATTACCAAATATTAATGTGAAACTTTCAAAAAGCTCAAACGGACTTCTCTCCTCTTCAACGTGTTTGCCAAACATATCAGTAACCCTTAGAGCTTTTTGTTTTCTCTTATTTTTTCTCCTTGGCCGAATCATTGTAAATTGTAATAATGAGCTTATTAAAAGTTACCCTGAAAAAAAAAATAATAACTTATTAAAAATTAAAAATAAGGGTACATGACCATTTGAAAAATGAACCTGTAGTTTTTAAAAGATTAAAGTTTTGTGACAAAATTCAAGTATATTTTTTGATATTATATTGCAATATAATATTTATTTTATATTTTGTGATAATTGTATATTAATTTAATTTAATATTAAACTAATTTTTTATTATAATTGATTGCATGTTAATCTATAAATAGACTCTCGTTGGATATATATTAAACATTTAATATACAATTCATTATGAATTTTAAGATAGTTAATCAAATGGTGTTGGATTAACATGTAAGAGTGACAATAGATAAAATAAGATAGGTTTAATCTCTACTCTAATCTTATTTAAACAATAAGTATTTGTGAAAAAATTGAGTTCAAATGTTTACTCATTTATATATATACATATTTAGATTATATTAAAGTTGCAAATTGGATGTTGGGTATTCAATTCGAATAAAATTTGTTCGACGCTTAATTCAATTCTCCTAATTGTAAATTGGGTTACCAATTTGCTACGACAAAATTATAAAAGATTGGATAAAAATTATGTTGCCAATCCTATTTAGCCACTAATAACCGGTGAAATAGAAAAAGAAAAGAAATAGAGAAAAAAAAACAGAAAAAAAAATTGAGTAAAATTTTATTTTTTTAAATATTTTTAGATGAATAAAAAATAAAGAGTAAAAAAATAATATATAATATTATAAAAATAATTTTATTTTTATATATTTTAAAATA
>NC_029787.2:126702394-126702891 GCF_000816755.2 Arachis ipaensis
TACATTTTTTTTTTATTTTTCATCTAGTATCAAAAGAAAAAATTTAATAAATTCTATTTTTTTTATACTATTCACTCTTTTTTTTTTCAATTAGATAAAAAAAAATAACTATTTTTCTTTCATTTTTTTTCTCGGACTTCCTTCTTATTTTTACGTCAATCAAACATCCACCCCTAAAATGTATAACTTCTAATTCCCAATGCAAAGTCTAATTCCTCATATTTGTGTATTCTTGACTTAATCAGATGCCTAATAGGCTTAAGACTCATAACTCATAAGTGTGCATTCCAATAAAAGTTTTGAGTCATCAGAAATGTGTGAAGTAGACATTTAATATGTCACGTTGGATATATTTTTAAATTTTAACAGTAGTAGCTAAGAAATGACAGTAGTTAATTAACTATAATTTAAATAGTATAATTTTTATACTCACTTAAAAAATTACAGATTTGAATCTCTTTTTAATTTAAAAAATAAAATTAATTTTTCAAAAATTA
>NC_029787.2:126702912-126722967 GCF_000816755.2 Arachis ipaensis
TTGAAAAATACTGTTTGAAATTCAATTTTTATTAATGCAAAATAATCAATTATATTCAAATTGAAAATTTCTCATGGATTTAGTTCGTTTTGTTTTTTATTAGCAAATTTTTTAATAAACACAAACTAGGAATCTATTTATGAAACTCGTATTTAAAAAAAGCATACTAAAAAATCAAACTTATATAGAAAAAAAAAAGTTTACAGACAAACCAAACTCTAGATTCCTTTGACCTTAAATTCTAAAGTTAAAATTGTTAAAAAAAAATAATTTAAATAACACCAAAAATTTTGAGAAATTGGGATATGTATAGTTGAATGGTTGCTTTTTATTTAATAAAAAAAAAAGTAAGCAAAACCTTAACCAGCCAATCTCGATCAGGCGATCACAATAAAATAATTTGGGATACCTATGGTTGACCTTAAAGAATTGCTTCTAAAAATAAAATAATGCACGGAGGCAGAAAGGCTATGCTAGCTCTGGTGTACCAAGAAAATTGTAGCAAAGTAACTTGAAAAGAAATACAAATACATAATGAATACCCCAATGATGATATACCCGGCCGAGTGAATGGTTCATAAATCATACCGTTCAGTCAAGCAAGACATGGAGTAGTTTATTGGATCCCACTGACCTCATTCCAAGGGTTGAGGTGTTCTAAATTAATATGCATATTCTTAGTTTAAAGTCGCTTGAGCTATTCCATGTTCGATGAGGAAGAAAACCGTATCAGTTTGTCATGTCCCCACCATAAAATACAATTAAATAAGAGTTAATAGCTAAAATTGTCTTTGAAAGATATTTCGATCTCAATTTTTGCCTCTATAAAATTAATCGAATTCGTTCCCAAAAAACAACTAACATAGTCACGTTCGTCCTTCCATCATCCTCTTCGCTGAAATGGCAAATGTTCGCTGATGTGTCCCATTAACTGCCAGCGTGGCAGACGCCAAGTAGCACCTTCTTATTGCTGACAAGATAAGTTTTTTAAAATAATTCAAATCAGTCCCTACTTAGATGAACTCTAATCCCGAATTCTTCCACCCAGCGGAGGCAATCCGATCTTCGCCGCATCTCGACGGTTACATCCGCCAGCCAGACCCACAGAACCGCTTCTCCTTCCGCAAGGCCTCTCCATTCCGCAATGCCGAGCAATGCCGTCCCAACAACCGCACCCTAACCACCGTCTGCGACCCTTCCCTTGTCCATGTTCCCTTAACCCTCAACCTTGAGTACCTCCGTGACTCCATTGCTGTCGTCCACTTCATCCTCCAGCACTCCCTCTGCTCTGAGAACAACCTTCTCGTTCAATCCACCTTCTCGTCGTTAATGGGATAATTTCCTACGTTCTGTTCTTGAGATGGGGTACAATTTTGTATTCACAGTAAATATTTCAATGGCTATTCTCTTTCTATTTCACATGATGTAATCTTTGGAATTATCTCTAACTGTTATTATCTTGGAAAAACATTTCACTATTTCAGAGTATGAAATTTTCCTTTAAATCCAACAAATTGTAATCGCAGCTTATTTATAACTTGATCAACTACAGCCAAATTTTTAGCCATGCATTTGATTGTTGATTCTTCCATTATACACACTGAGTTTCTTTTACATGGTGGAGAAAAAATTTAAAAGAAAAAGTAGAATTAAAATATTCTATATAAGAAGCAAGATACATTTTTAAGATGTCTAAATAAGATTGATGTGATTTTATTCCTCTTCCAGAATGCCGATATCATGTGATTTAGGGACCCATTTTCTCGGTTTTACCATGCAGATTTTCAGATAGCTTGCGATCATTTTACTGGTAGCTCATATGATTTAGAGAATAGACCCAATAGAGAGTTTAACTTTGTAAAGTCCAATAATAGATCAATAGAGTTTTACAAATTCTGGTACTCTTCGCAAGAAGTCTATCCGGGATATCATGATCAAAATTTGCTCAATTTTATCAAGGTAGACCCTTTCATTACTGATATAGGACTGAAAATAAGGTTCTTGGATACAATAAATTTTGTTGGCTTTTGTGAACCAAGCAAAGATTTAAATCAAGTTTGTACAATGCATGCAAATTGTTGCTATGGCATGGATAGTAAGCTTCACGATCTTAAAATTATGCTTCAGGATTGGAAATACTATTTGACCTTGCCTCCTTAGTTGAAGAGATTGTTAGTTATCTCCTGGAGAATTCCTCAGGAATGCAGGTTGGCTATATTTAATTTGGTTCTTGCTTACCATTTTGATTTACCTTTTGCACTTTTTTGTTTTAATTAATGGATTCTGATTGGGTTGAAACGTTTTCTCAGCATTGATTCTCTCAGGCACCAAGGTTTACCGGAGATGAGTGTTGAAGAGGATTAGAGTTCTTATTGCACATTTCTCATACATGATTATTGATTAATTACATGATGCATCAAAGTTGAACTTCAAAGTGTACTACTTCGATCCCAATATCGATCGCAACCTGATCTCAACCTGCCAGAAATTACCTCGCTGACCTTCTCGAAACTTGCGTCAACAAAGTCATCTACCTTGATTCCGATTTAGTTGTCATCGACGACATATCCAAGCTTTGGAGCACCCGCCTGGGCTCCAGGACCATCTGAGCACTCGAGTATTGCCACGCCAATTTCAGCAAGTATTTCATGGCGGCGTTCTGGTCGGACCACTGCTTCGTAGGGACATTTGGGGGGCGCAGGCCCTGCTACTTCAACACGGGGTGATAATGATGATGATGGATCTGGTGAGGTGGAGGACAGAAGGGTACACAAAGAGGATAGAGAGGTGGATGGAAGTTCAGATCGGGTCCTTGCCGCCGTTCCTTCTAGCGTGGGCCCATCAAGCACCGGTGGAGCCAGCGTGAATTGGGAGGTGATAACGTTAAGAGAAGTTGCCGGGACCTCCACGCTGGCCCAGTGAACCTCCTACATTTGGGATTAGGGTTCATCTATTTAAGAACTAATTTGAATTGTTTTAAAAAACTTATTTTGTCAGCGATAAGAGAGTGTTACTTGGTGTCTGTCACGCTGGTAGTTAAAGGGACACATCAACAAATGTTTGCCAGTGAAGGAGATGACGAAAGGACGAACCTGACCATGTTGATTATCTTTTGGAGACGAATTCGATTAATTTTATCTTTTAGGAACGAAAATGAAGATCGAAATATCTTTTAGAAACAATTTTAACTATTAACTCAATTAAATAATTGACATCAGATTCAGAATTTTGTACTTGTTTGGGCGCCATTATTTTGATAAAAAAAAATCTTTTTTCAATGAAAAATATCTTTTTTTATTTTTTAACGTGTTTGGCAAATTTCTAGTAGTAAAAGTAAAAGCACTAGAAAAAAAAACATATTTTTTGAGAAGCTGTAATTTACATCTTTATTTAAAAGATCTTTTTTTCTTATAAAAAAGATATTTTTCATGTAATAAATAAACAAAAAAATATTTTTATATTGTTATATCCAAACATAATTGATAGATAAAAAGATCTTTTTGTATGAGATATCCAAACATAAAATTATTTTTATTTTTTTATAAGATCTTTTAAAAAAATATAACTCAAAAAAAGATTTTTTCTTAAAAGCTCATCTAAACAAGCTCTTTAAAAAAGTTGGAAGAAGAGAAAAGATGAAAAGGCTAAGAAAAAGGGGTAGAGGTGATAACCTCAAAAAATTTCAGACAAGAAACAGCACAACTCTTATTACAAACTGAAATTGGAAAAGAAGATGTACTTATGATAAACTCCTATTTTATGATGAATTTTAGGTTGAAAATAGTAGAATTTATCAACTTATCTTGCATTTATTATTAAAATTGCATGTTTTTGTGATTTTTTTTTAATTGTGCTTACTTGTGAAAAAAATAATTTTTATATTTTAAAATTGCTAATTTAATTCACTTTTATCTCATTCGATACTTTGATATGTTTGTTTAAGTGATTTAAGATTTATAAACTAAGAATGACTTAAAAAATAGAAAAAAAATATGCAAAAGCGGAAGAATCATAAAAAATGAAGTTTTAGAAATCTGCTCAGTTGTGCGTACGCACGAGTAGCAGCACGTGATTTACTTAAGTAAATACGTGGCTCGCGATTTCAGGCCTACTTTTAGCTAAATTCAACTCATTTCTAAAATATTTGAGACAAAAATGCAAAAAAGATCAACCAAATAGTGTAGGAAGTAAGTAGTAGTAGTTTTAGTATAATGTTTTAGGCTAATTCCTAAATAGAGAAGCTCTCTATGATTTTAAAGTTTTTAGTTTAGCTGCTTCTTAGATTTAGATTTTAATTCTTATTTTAGTATAATTTTATTTATATTTTTACGTTCTAGAATCTTAATTTGCCTAATTTTACTTGTTAGTTTCTTTATTTTTGTTAATTTTAGTTTATGAAAACTTGTGCGAATTATATTTTTTTTTTATATAATTTAATGTTTTCATGTTTATTATTGCTTAATTGTGTTGTTATTATTGTTTTTTTATTATTCATACAATTTACCATGCTTTTTTTTTAATATATTTCAAGTGTTTGTTAAAATATCTTTCTTAGTTTTAAAGTAGATTTTTGCATTCTTGACTTAGAAGTAAGGACTTAAGGGACCTTAAGTCACTGATGTCTAATATTGATTAGTAATTTAGGATTGTTAGTTGGTTTTGTTTCCACTGACGTTAGTCTTTTATTAAGTCTAATTAGTGAGTTGACTAAAACTTATGAATTAAGATCAAAGTATGCATCTTTCACTTTCTCCCAATGTTTGGGGATGACGAAGTAGGATTAACTCTTCTTAATTGCCATGTTTGTGGTCAATGACTTGGATAGGAAACCTTGACTCTCAATCCTTATCAAGATGTCTTTTAGCACTTAAATTTCTTTGTTTGCTATTTACTTTCTTGTAATTAATTTCTTGTCAATTGCTTTAAAACCTTTTTTTTTATAACCAATGATATGCATATCTCAGCGCAATTTCTTTAAGAGACGACCAAAATTTAAAACTTTCAATTTTTATTGATTTGAATTTGTGACAACAAATTAAACTCTGATACGGATCATTTGTTTATTTGGAACTATACTTACGATGAGATTTTTTTTTGAGAAAATTTCAGACCGACGTTTAGCCCAAATGAGATATCCAAATATAAAATTACTTTTACTTTTCTATAGATCTTCTAAAATAAATAACTCAAAAAAATATTGATAATATCAAGAATTAATGATATTATTATTTTTCATAAAAAATATTAAAAGATTAATATTTTAGTGTAAAAAATTAAATAGTTAAATTTAAAAAAAAATATTAATAATCTAAAATTTTATAAAGGTCTGGCTCTATGAAAGTGAAGATTTGTAGAAGAAACATGTCACTACTTTAAAGCATCAGCCAATGAGCAGAGCCACGGAGTATATGAAACCACTAAGAAACGTCCACATGAAATTTCGACGTAAATTGGCGCGCACCGATCCCACCCTCCTATATTCCCGTCTTTCTCCCGAAGCACACACATATCGTGGCATTCATTCATCATCATAAAGTACATAAACCTCCAAACGTCGTCATTTCATTCATGGAGGCTCACGGATCCGGCCTCCGCCGCGTCCTGATTCTGGCGTTCTGTGTCGCCGGTATCTGGTCTGCCTACATCTACCAAGGCGTTCTTCAAGAAACTCTGTAAGACACGCTGATTCGATCATTTCTGTTATGAATTTTTAAATATTCGTTTCTGAATTCATTTTTCTTTTTTAATGTTAGAGAATCATTAGCATTAATTAGGATCAATTAGTATCGTCTATATTTATATAGTATATCTGTATATTAATTATAGGATTCTATGCCTTTATTACTCTGATTCATTTAGCACCTATAAATACCTCTTGTATATTGTACTTTTGAACATAACTCAATAATACACTTTTCAGATCACTCTCTCAGTCTCTTGTTTCTAACATGGTATCAGAGCTTAGGTCATTTTTTTTCCATGAATATTAGTTTATAGTCCTTTGTTTTTCCTCTTCCGTCAGTGTTCTTTGGTCTCTCTTTTGCTCCCTTTTCAGACGCTTTGGTTCGTCACCGCCCTTACCCCCGCCTTCGTCTCGTCGTTACGAGTTCAACGAGTCCAGCCTCGTCACCAGAAACCACCGCACGCGCCGCCACGCTCCGTCTGAAGTTCGCCGTCCAGTTGTCTCCGAGCAGTACTTTGTGCTCAGTTTTCAACCTCTTCCTGCCGTTTCGGTTCGTCACCGCCGCTACCGTCGCCTTCCACTCGTTGCAAAGTTTTCAACGCCACCGGAATCACCGCCAAACTCCACTGGACGCGCCGCCACGCGCCGCCTGAAGTTGGCTGTCCGGTTGCAGGCGTTCTCTTCCAGAAGCATCCGTTGCCGTTGGATCAGCGCTCCAGATCAACGGCTCATCAAAGCCCACGTGGGAGCCAGAAGAGAGACGAACCACACCCGACCCGCGAGACCGACCCGACCCGACCCGTTGAACTCGAAAGTCTTCATATTTCTCCTGTACCAAATCTCTGTGCTGCTTCTTCTCCCTCTACTCTCCACTTATGGCATCAACGTCTTGCCCACACCTCCTTAGGAAAACTGCGTCCTCTTGTATCTCAGGGTGTTTTAGGTCAGGTTCCGAATGAACCTTTTGACTGCATTTCTTGCCAAACTGCCAAACAACCTGCTTTATCTTTTCACAATAATTCATCCCTTTCTTGCTCTCCTTTTGATCTCATTCACTCTGATGTTTGGGGCCCCGCTCCCACTGCCTCTATGGGCGGAGCTCGATACTTTGTCATTTTCATTGATGATTATTCCCATTTTACTTGGGTTTATCTGATGACTAATCGCCATGAGTTACCTCAGATCTATATCAACTTTGCTACTATGATTAAAACTCAGTTTTCCAAGGTCATTAAGATTTTCAGACGTGATAATGCTATGGAATACCGTGATTCCAAACTCTTAGCCTTTCTTGCAGAACAAGGTACTCTGTCTGAATTTTCTTGTCCTGGTACGTCTCAACAAAATGGTAGAGCTGAACGCAAACACCGTCACATTCTTGACTCCGTCCGTGCAATACTCTTTTCTTCTTCGTGTCCTGAGCGTACTTGGGGTGAAGTTGTTCTTACTGCTGTTCATGTTATCAATAGACTCCCTTCTTCTGTTCTTGGTAATGCTGGGATTACAGATAGTCGCACTGAGTCTACTCCTCTTGAGCCTAATGTTCGATTTACCCCTATGGATGGCACTGTTTTGGATAATCCGACTCTCTATCAACAGTTAGTTGGCGGTCTGGTCTACTTGACTGTCACCCGTCCAGACATCGCCTATCCGGTTCATGTACTTAGCCAGTTCTTGTCAGCTCCTCGTACTACTCACTATGCGGCAGTTCTGCGCATTCTTCGCTACATCAAAGGCACTCTCTTTCATGGTCTTTATTTTTCTGCCCATTCCTCTTTGTCTCTTCAGGCTTACTCCGATGCTGATTGGGCTGGTGATCCCACTGATCGTCGTTCTACTACTGGTTACTGTTTGTTTCTTGGCGACGCTCTCATTTCTTGGCGTGCTAAGAAGCAAACGTTCACTGCTCGCTCAAGCACAGAAGCTGAGTACCGTGCCCTCGCTGACACCATTGCTGAAGTTGTCTCGGTTCGTTGGCTTCTCGAAGATTTGGGTGCTCCTCAGTCGTCCCCTACTGATGTTTTTTGTGATAATCGCAGTGCTATTCAGATCGCCCATAATGATGTCTTTCATGAACGCACCAAACACATTGAGCTTGATTGTCACTTTGTTCGGCAACGTATCCTTATTGATGCTATTCGTCTCATTGCTGTTGGAACACTAGATCAGACTGCTGATATCTTCACGAAAGCTCATCACCCGACTCGTTTCCGGACTTTGTTATCCAAACTCAAGTTGGTATCCTTAGCTCCCACTTGAGTTTGAGGGGGGATGTTAGAGAATCATTAGCATTAATTAGGATCAATTAGTATCGTCTATATTTATATAGTATATCTGTATATTAATTATAGGATTCTATGCCTTTATTACTCTGATTCATTTAGCACCTATAAATACCTCTTGTATATTGTACTTTTGAACATAACTCAATAATACACTTTTCAGATCACTCTCTCAGTCTCTTGTATATTAACATGGTATACTATATAAATATAGACGATACTAATTGATCCTAATTAATGCTAATGATTCTCTAACATTTAAAATGAGTCAGATCCACAAAGCGGTTCGGTCCAAATGGCGAGAGGTTTGAGCACCTTGCATTTCTGAACTTGGTGCAGAATGTGGTTTGTTTGATATGGTCTTACATAAGTGAGCCCCTGTTTTACTTCTTTATTTGGTTCTTTCATTTCTGCAAGTTACAGTGTAGAACGAAAGAAATTCTGTTTGTTCTATTTTGTGTTTATGCGCGTTTTAGTGTGGTTGCTTACGTTAATTTGATATTGCAAAATAATAATAATACAGTGATTAAGATATGGCCAAGTGGGAGTAGTGGTGGTGCACCTTGGTGGTCTTATTGGAGTTGTGAAATTACCAACACTATTGGTCCAGCGATGGGAATTGAAGCACTCAAGTATATTAGTTACCCGACTCAGGCATGTTACTTTTCTTCATTGTATGAGCTCTTCAAACTGTTTTTTTTTTTTTTTGAAAAGAGGCCTTTTTAGAGATTTTGGACCTATCTCCATTGCAGGGATGTGATATATTTCTGTGTCTTCAGTATACTGGTTTTTAATGGTGGTGTATTTGCTTTGTTGTCTGCTTGCAGGTATTGGCAAAATCCTAAAAAATGATTCTAGATCAGCATATGTATATCACTGTCACTATTTCATGCTCCAGAAAAACTGAATTTATTTAGGATAATTCAAATCAATTCAAAGTGGTATAGCCTTTTTATGTCTAATTGGGTTCAAATAGAATCACATTAGGTGGAACACCATGTTATTACCCATCGCGTAGTAACCTTGCATTTATGAGTAGTAATGCATTGTGTTTAATCATTTCTATTTGTGTTTCACATCCTTTCATATACTTATAGGAGATTAAAGATATCTATTTGGTGAAGTTTGGGAAAAAAAAAAAAAACATTGTTTCCTTACCGCTTACCACCTCTAAGTATGTAAAAATGGAGAAGCCTGAAGCCTATGGTCATTTTTTATATAAAAGCGTTCTGCCATGCATCCTCTAGTTATTTACATTTTAGTAGTTATTTTATATTTCATAACAAGTACTCATTTTACCATGATACAGTTATGTTGATGGGTACTATAGTGTATGGTATAAGATACACTTTTCCAGAATACGTCTGTACATTCCTTGTTGCTGGAGGGGTATCAACATTTGCGCTTTTAAAGGTTAGGAACTTATCAGAATAATACAGAAAATATTTACTATATGGATACACTTTCCCATGTTGCCTATAAAAAATTCACGTGGATTGAGAATGCAGCTTAGCTTTCAAATTTCTCATCTTTGCTTATGCTTATTGGCAGACTAGCTCAAAGACTATGAGCAAGCTAGCACATCCAAATGCTCCCCTTGGATATGGACTATGTTTCCTGAACCTTACATTTGATGGATTTACAAATGCAACTCAGGATTCCTTAAAAGCAAGGTAAAATAAGCAAACCTTGTCCTTCGATCTATCTGATTGCTTGTAAACTGCAAAATTTTTGGATTCTTGTACTTCCTTGACATAATTTTTTCCCCTTCTTGATTCACTGACTCTGACTTTTTCCTATTATTCCAAGATAATGATGTGTATAAGTAAAATTATGATGAGCATAATGACACTAAATGTAAAAATTTTTTAGTTCTATTTTTCGGGTGTTTGAATGTTGACCTTTCAGCAATGTTTAGATTTTAGAATGGGAGATGATTCATATTTAAGACTATAGCAAGTGTTATTAATTTAATGCAATTACTGGTTTTTGTTACTCAGGTACCCTAAAACAAGTGCTTGGAATATTATGTTGGGAATGAATTTATGGGGAACCATATACAATATGATTTACATGTTTGGCTGGCCCAGTGGAAGTGGATTTGAAGCTGTTCGCTTTTGCAAACAGCATCCAGAGGCAGCATGGGATATTCTTCTCTTCTGCTGTTGTGGTGCTGTGGGCCAAAACTTCATATTTTTGACAATAAGCCGATTTGGCTCTTTGGCTAACACCACCATTACTACCACTCGCAAATTCGTTAGCATTGTGGTATCTTCTGTGTTGAGTATAAATCTGCTTTCAACAAAACAATGGAGTTGTGTTTGTATGGTATTCACTGGATTGTCATACCAGATCTACCTCAAGTGGCAGAAGCTACAACGACTGCAGAAGAGAAAAGCCACTTGAGGAGCAACCTTCAGCAAATTTGAATTCACACGTTGGTGTTGGCTCATTTGCCCATCAACCATTGTTATATCTTGATAACCTTAAAAGTTTTGATGAACCCAATTTAGATTTATAAGAATTTCATAGAAATGTTTCTTTAATATAGTTGTAATTGTACTCCGGGCAATATACCATCCATTCATCATTTGATCTCAATGTAAATGTAGTTCATATCTCATTCCGTTGTGGATAAGTGGTATGTCGGAATGGAATAATGGCTATATTCAATTAACATTACACCCGTTGTAATTTGATATTGATAAGTGATAACTCTAATTGAGTAGATGCTATTTTTTGAAATAGAAGTTAAGGTTGAATATTTCATTTCTTCTTGGTTCATATATTTATTTTTACATGCCAAAACTTCATTTTATGTACAATTCCTTGCCTACTTTCTATAAGGTGAGTATAGCAAACTATCTTTATATGAGAAATAAGAGAATATAAATTAGCCATTAGAACTAAATAAATAGTTTGGATTAAATTTTGAAATAAAATCCACTCATTTGCACCTTCCTTATTTGTTTCGTTGAAACTATTAAATGATTAGGATTAAAGTATTGTCTACCATTTTGTGATTAAAATTTATCCAAGTTCCATCTTGTAAATGTGATTTATCTCCAAACTTGATCTTCCCTCCATCATCAGTGATATGAGCCCTGCTGCATTACAGTAGGAGAATATTTTAGCATCATTCTTTGTAGAATTTGTCCATGGGATTCATAATGTGTACTTTACCTCATTTTCTTGATAGAAACAGCAGATTCTGATGTTGCATCTGTGTATAATCATGTTGGAAAATAATTTTCTTGTTATTTGAATTGATGTGTGATGAAATGCTGTTCTCTTTAGCTAAATTAAGCTTCATATTTTTGCCTCTTTCTGCAAAGCGTAGAGAAGCGAAGATTTGTAGAAGAAACATGTCACCACATTAAAGTATCAGCCAATGAGGAGAGCACCGATATTCTACACATAAAGAACCCTAATGACCCTATCTAGTTTAATTTTATTTCTACCCCGAGACTATTGGCTTGCCTAGAGTAATTTCATGTTAGTTTTCATTGCCGATCGAAGTTCCATTTAAGGTCAATGAGTTGCTTCACGCACAAGGCAAATTTAAACCCTAACACTTGTTTAAACGGATTAATAAACTAACCATTAATTTTTTATTTTTTGGACACAACCATCCCAAGTTTGTTACTATGTTTTTTTCATTATATGGGCTCTTCATTCTGGAAAGAAGCTTTTTTAGAGATTTTGGGTCTATCTCCCATTGCATGGCTGTGATTTATTTGTTTATTTCTGTGTCTTACTAGTTTTTAAGTGCGGTTATTTTTGTTTTCTTGTCTGCTTGGAGGTACTGGCAAAATCTTCAAAAACTGATTCCAGGTCAGTACATGTATATCACCAGCACTATTTTATGCTCCAAGAAAGCTGAATTTTATTTAAGATAAATCAAATCGTTTCAATACCACAAAAAATATATATATATATATCGAATCAATTCAAAGTGGTATAGAATTATTTTTTTTATGTCTATTTGGGTTCAAATAGAATCAGATTAGGCGGAACATCATATTATTACCAATGGCATATTAAGTTGCATTTATGAGATGCACTGTGTTTAAGCTTTCTATTTTTGTTTCACATCATTTCACATTTTCACTTACAGGACATGAAAGATATATATTCGGTAAAATTTGGGGGAAAAATATTTCCTTATTGTTTACCATCTCTATGTATGTAAAAATGGAGAAGCCTATGATTGTTACAGTTGGGATGCGTTATGCTGTTATATACATATTCACTTTTAAATAGGGGTGTTCAAAACCGATCCAATTCGAACAAAACCGACCAATCGAACCAAAAAAACCGATAATCAAATAAACCGAAAATCGAAAAAACCGAAAAAAATGAGATTTTGCAGTTTTTCTGCGGTTCGATTCGGTTTTCGGTTTTGATAAGAAAAACCCTAACCGAACCGAACCGAACCGGTTTTATAAAAAATCCTAAATTAAACCTACCGGGCTACCCCCAAGCCCAAATGACCTAACAGCCGCAGCAACAACATAACCCTAACTCTCTTCTTACCCCTTTGCCTCCAATCCTCTGAACCCTCAGCAGCGCCTTTTGATCTCCTTTTCCCTTCCTCTTCGTTCTTCTGCTCCGCGCCTCCACCATTTCTGCCGGCCTGCCGTTGGACAACACCAACCCTGACTCCCGTCCCGCGGCGCTGTTCTCTCCTTCTCCCTTCCTCGTAGCACCGCTCTCTCTCCGTCGTCCTCCCTGGCACGGCTCCACGCAACACGTCGTCGTCCTCTCCCAGCAGCACGCCATCGTTCTCCACGGATCCACGAAGGCCGCAGCAACACGCCGTCGTCCTCGTAGCGCCTCTCTCTCCGTCGTCCTCCCTGCCCTCATCCAGTCTGTCTGTATCAGCAAATCATCAAGAATGGAGCCTGAGTCAGGTTGGTTCTTCTACTTCTGATCCGGCCTCTTGCTATTTTTTGCTTTTTGATTTTCTGTGTTCTATTGATTTTTTTACTTCTTGATTTACTGTTCTCTCTTTTAATTTTTGCTGGCTGCTGCTAAGATTATCTTTTTTTTTAATTTGTTAATTATTAATTTTAATTTGTTAATTAATCCTTATTATTTCTACTGCTACTGTTAACTGTTATGGTTTATTGTAGGTTCATATTTGTTCACTAGTTTGAAATTGATATGAAGCAAATCATGAATAGGGGGTTCTTGCTACAGGAGTGGTAAGTGGCGAGTTAGACTAATGAATCTGTTTAATGCTTCTTTTTAAATTGTGAAGTAAGGGGAAATGATTGCGATTTAAAGAAAAAATGAATACTTAGCTGAAAATAGTTATGTTAATGAGAAGGAATTTTGAATTTACCAATTATGGAGATTTTCAGTGATTACAATTTGTGCTAGTTTTAGAATATTATGGCTGAGGAAGATTGATGCTATTGAAACTTGGTTGATTAACAGAGTAATTGGAGAAATCTACTTTACTAATGCTTTAATTGTGAGATGCAGGTCAGAAGTTTTGTTTTTACAAAGGGTCTGCCAGCATTGCATAGTAGCAGATATAAAATTCATCAACAAAGCCACTCCATTTCTGAGGTTAGTTAATTTATGCACACTGCTATACTGCTCTGAATCCCATTTCTTATAGTTTTAAAGCTATATCATATTTCACTTTCTTTACATAGAAGCTTCTACATTGCAGAACAGAATTAAAAAAAATCTGTTTGAGTTGCTACATTATTTATAAATTTCACTGTTAGGATATCCATAACTGTAGATGTTCTCCAGAGAAGCTTAAACTAGTTCGATGATTTATTGTTATTCTATTTTTGGTTTTGATTCACGGTTGTGTTGATATTTAATGTTGTATCTTAATATCTTTGCAGTTTGGTCATAATATGAGGGATAATATTGGTGAAAGTGAAGGTGGAACTAGTGGAATGGTGGACATGTAATGCTCCTCCAAACAAATCTGCAAATATAAGATCACCAACAAATTGATTGATTGAATCATTTTTTTCACTAATCTAGTTTTTTTTTTATAAATATTATTTGTTATGATTGTTCCTTGTTTTATAGAAGTTGTATCCACTCCTATCCTTTTTTATATGTTTTATATGATTCTTCCTTCTTTTTTTTAATTTTGTATCATTATGAATTTATGATGAGCTATGTGCTCATATTGTTCATTGTTTTTGTCTGAATTAATTAAAAAAACCGAACAAACCGAACCAAACCAAACCGATTTTAATTGGTTTGGTTTGGTTCGGATGGTCTTGGCAAAAAAACCGAACCAAACCGAACCGCAGTTTTAATAAACGATCGTATCGGATGGCTTTTCCTTAAATAACCGAACCAAATCGCACTGCGAACACCCTTACCTTTAAATACACTAAAATCTTTAATGGAAATACAAACTCAAAAAAAAAATATTTATTTGTGTTATTACTTATTTGTGGTATTAAAATAAATATATAAAAGATCATTTCTTTAATTCTTTTACAACAGTTAAACTAAAACACAGTCCCCTAAGATAAGGGTCTCATAAAGTTCTATGATAACATATGATTGTGTAACTGTAACTTAAATCTAGACTTTGAATCTGTGACACTAAAAAAAATCTATTGAAAATTGTAAATAATAGTACTTGCAACTTGCAAGTCAATGAAAATACTTAGTGAAGAGAACAATTAGATAGAATTAGCTGGTAGCATCACTTTAGAATTCTCAAATGACAAATATGTTGCTAAAAAGACACTTTTGTTGGATAGAGAGTGCTGCAGGATTGATTGAAAAAGCACTTATTTAGTACTAAAAGTTAAACATTTTATCTAAATTTCTCACCCTTGAAATTGCATACTTGCATGGAATTATATGAAGAGCACTACAGATTTTCAAAAAACTCACTAAAAGTGTTGACTGTGTAGTCAAAAGAGTCATAGGTGCAGTTTGCCTTTAATGAAGAAAGTTAAGAGTAAAGGAAGGCGCTTTATTTTGTAGATAGCTCCCTCCTTCTTTATGAGCTAATGCCTTTTTCATATTCATCATTATATTATGTTATGTAATGCCTTCTGGATTCCACTTCACAACCACCATCAACAGCCATGGAACTAACTCATTAAGATGAACTCTTGTTCCACACAGCACAACAAGCACTCCATGAAGGAAAGCTCTGCAATCTGCATGCAGCATGAATCTGCCACAACACAACACAGGGTCCCTCTATCTTATGTAAGTACATAATTTTGTCTAGAACCCTTTTTTCTTCTTCTGTATGAAAGGACAATGTAACCTGTCTGTTTTCTTGTTCAGAGAGTGAGAGAATTTGTTTATGCCTAATTGGGATTACTTGTTTGAAGAATTCTCTAGATTTGGTTGTGTAAGAAATAGATACAACATTGAGCACACCAAAACCAAAATACCACTCAATTATACTTAAGTTTCAGTACATCAGAAACAAAAAAAAGGGGAAGATAATTTATTCTATAATCTATGCACACCAAAAACAAACAAATAAGAATCTAGGTTCCAACTAATTAATGAAAATCCTCTATTACACACTTCTTTCCCCCCCTTTTTTTGCAACTTTTCTCTTTATGTTTTTGTTCATTATATGTAGTAGGAAAGGCGATATGCCAATGTATACATATGCGCAAGATGACTAATGATAACACACCAGGCTCTGTACATAAAAAAAAGGCAAAATGCTGGATTGGAGAAAAACAAACCCAGAATAATGTGAAAAGAAGACAAACCAAAGAATCACACTCTAAAAGCACACTGATTTTTGGTGCCATTATCTAGGAGGTAACCCTTGAGTGAAGGGAAGGATATTGTTAGATATGTTGAAGATGGCAAGAACATACCATTACATTCTTGCCAAGGGTATGCCTTTCAAAGTTTTAGGGCAGAATAAAATTGAAATGTTTCTCAAACTAGGCAAAGAAGGATGTCAAGGATTCAGAAAGGGGAAAATAACCTATGGATATTGAGATCTAGGATTGTAAACTGTCTAGTAGGGCTCTTTTGCAGGGTGGCGGTTGTGATGGTTGAGCACTTGGGTTGAGAGATGGAGACTCCACTCCTAGTGTTTTCCTTAAGAAGTTCCTTTCCTGAAAGAAGTTCAAGAACAAATGGTTAGTCTAGCTTCAAACTTTGATAAATTGGAATGCATGACAAGAAAAAGGGTCACGACTAATTGTCTAATTGCTCATAGCAAGTATACAGATGAAACTAATTAGGAGGAGATAACAAAATATGCTTCATGGCTATGTATTTAGTACTGTTATAGTACTCTAGTCCTTCTGTTCTAGAGCTTAGCTTAATTATGATTTAAGCAATGCAGATGCTCATATCATCTATCAACTTCCACTCTCTTACATTAAAACCTGTTTCCGATTGTATAACTATCTCCAACTTACCAACCCTCTTCTGTTCTAAAATAATTACCAGTGAACCTTTTTTTCACTTTCCTTTTATTACCCCTCAATCAATGATATTGGTATTCTGTTAGTAGTTGACCTATGTTTTGGATGCTGTCTTCATCTGCACCGGAACGGACCTAGAAACTAGAAAGTAGCAATTTATTCTTTATTGATAACTTTGGATCTATAATCTGCTTACTGCAGTTAAAACATGATTTGATTCCACTGATCACACACCACACCTAAATTGCACTGCATTATCATGTTACTGCTGGAATGGATAATTTAATAGCTTTCTCGAAGTCCTGCTTCTGATTCATATTGATTATTGATTTTATAGGAACATTGGTTCAGTGGGGTTTCCAAATATATAATGTTATTAACAGTATATTCATACTTGTTAGTTGTTACTATTACTGTGATAGTATTTCTGTTGGTCTTAAAATTGTTTAATCCCAAGGTGTTTGGGTAACTTACACTTTCCGAAAATTCTGGGCTGGGAATCCCTGCAGCCAAAGATCTGAATATCGGAGTTACTTGAACAGGGGAACCAAACTCCACTCTTGATGAGGCAGAAACAGCGCTATCATTGTTTATTTGTTCTTCCGAATTCAGCAGCATATCTACTATGGAAATATGTATATCTTATTAGCATTTTGGTTCATTAAAATGAGAAGGGTATTAATACATGAAGGAGAAAAATGATAGAATTTTCATTCTTAATAATGAATTATGTTACCTTGATCCAGGGTTGCAGTAACTAGAACACCTCTCTCACATCCATCTGCTTCTTTCTTATCTTCAATTTGTGTGGTTTTCATTTCAGTTTCTATATCCCGGTGTGAAGAGTGTTCCATAATGTCACCAGCTGAGAGAGGGAGGATAGTTGATCCTGTACTGTATTCAGAACTGGCTGGAGAGTCTTCATACAGATCCATTTGCCTGAATCATATTAAAAAAATATTAGTCTTCTTGTTAAGCATACAGGAAATTATATTTTTAAAGTCTTTAAAGTACCTCCAACATGGCTGGCCTCCCTCGAACCACTTTCGCTATTTCTGTCCATCTGTTGCCATATAATTTTTGAGCCTGCAAAGAAAATTGCAGGAAATTAAAGCCACAAAACAGATTTACTGAAATATGGATAGGCTAGAGTAGCAAATCAAGCTTGTTCTGTAGACTTTTTCATTGAAATCCAAGTTCTTAAAGTTGTGTAGATTCCTAATCTTATACAATAAAGTAAGCTTGTTAAACTCGAATGGAATATCTAACTTTTGGAGAGAGGAAGCAAGGATATACCTCACATAAGAGCAAGTCTTCCTCTGGTGACCATCCACCTTTCTTGAAATCAGAATTCAAGTAAGTGTACCATCTGATATTTTATTAGTTACTTAAGAATCAGATTGGTAACAACAATAATAATAACAACAACAACAAAGCAGAAGATCAAGGAAATTCAAAATACACAATAAGCATTTCAAAATCTCCACCTTCTTCTGCACTGTCTTGTCGTTTTGTCCTTGAATTTAGAAGCAATAATTGCCCAACTGCATATAGTTTTTTGGCAATAACAAGAACCCATTTTAATGTTACTTCAAGGAAGGAAAGAAGCAAAAACAATGGTAACCCAGGAGAGGAAGAATTAGTACTTTTCAGTTCCATGGATACCAATCTGCTCTCTCAGTATATCATCTTCCTGAAACTTGCATAACCAAGCATAAGACAATATTCAAATGCAAATGGATTCATAAGTAGACAAAGAACTATTATTAAACAATAAAAAAAAAATGCAATAGAGGGAATAAGTTTTTACCTCTTGAGTCCAAGTTACAATGTGACCCTTCTTCTTAGATTCTCTGTTACACTGTTCTTCCTGTTTCTTCATTTTTTGATTTGTCTCTCAAAGGTGTTTTTCTATTGAGGTGGCTCTCTTACTTGCATGCTAAAACCAAACGCTCCACCTCTGTAAAATAATATAAAAGCTATTATGGTTTGTGGATGAAAAAAAATGAAAAAAAGGGGGCAAAAAAAAGAAGGTGGAACCACTTCTTCTTTCTCTTTCATTGGCCTTTACCTATAACAAGCATAAATTCCATTTCCAAAAGACATTACCAAAAGGTACTCAACTGAAAAATATAATAATAAAAAAAAGGAGTATTACCCTCTAAAAAAATTGCCTCGGATACTAACTTTTCAGACACCCTCCTTTTGATCTCAGTCTCTATATTCTGCAGTCAAAGAAGAACAGAAGAGAACTGAACACAATCCAATGCTCAAACCAGAGATGCCAGAATAACATGAAATGAAGAAAAATAGAAAATGGGCAGTGAATAATATAAAAGTGGATTGTCAAATGGTAAATGGGATTGGATCAAAATCTTGAATTTCTCCAAACCCAAATAAGTACCAACTACCAACCAATTTATTTGATGTTGTGCTAATGTGTAACTAATAATCCAGAAAAAAGTGCTGGATCTAAACAAATTTCAGAAACTTTGGGGGATACACAAATGAGGTGAAAGTAAGAGTAGGTTCAAACTCAAAAAATTGTTAGGTAGACACAAAATAAAATTGTACCTCAACTATATGAAATTTTGTGCCGTTTGTTGTGATACCATCTGAGTTAAACTAAAAGAAAAAAAAAATCTGGTAAGAACCAATCAAAGTGAGCAGCAACGCTGTGGAGTGTTGGAAGTTGGAAGTGAACCAAAGACTTTAAGACCAAAGTAGTAAGATTGATCTGTCTCATATCATATTTCAACAATGTTTTCGTTCTCTCTCCAACTTTTCAAAACGGTTGAGTTGGGTGGTTCTCTTTTCTTGCAAGAAAGAATCAGAGGGAGAGAAAACATAAAGTCATAAACTAATAGGAGCAAGCGAGCAGGATTAATTAATTAATATAGTTTAACTTAGGTTAGTGTGCGGGTATAAGGGGAAGTTTGAATGTAACGCTGAATTCCATGAGATGAGAGGGTCCTGCAATGTGACTTGTGCAGTGTCAAGTGTCTAGTGTGCACAGTGCAGTTTATATAATAATAATGCCCCACTTTCACAGCTTGCACCTATGTAACACTACCATGTGTGATCAAATCATATGTATCTATAATCTAAGTTATCTTAGTTAATTATGCATATGCATTGGAGTATATCATAAGGTTATTATAAAAATGATATCTAAGTGAGGGTTGATACTAATGTAATTTTTTATAATAAAAATGTTTAAGGGTATATATAATAGAGGAGTGAACATCATGTACAACAGCTGCATGCATACATAATTACTTGGCTATATGAATTTTGAAATTTTGTGAATTTTAAGGTGACATGAGACTGTGCGTGACACTTAACAATATCTAGGCTACACCGCCCACTCTTTTGCATTGAAATTTTAATGGTTCATGACTTCATGTGTCTTATTCATCTTTTCATTATGTTCATGCCAAATGTACAACCACAACTTCATGCATGATTTTCATTTCTTCTATAGAATTTAATTACATTAGTCATAGAAAATATGGAGAATGCTTGTTTTTTATTGTTTTATAATTGATTTTGTTAAAATAAATTTTAGTCAAGATTGATTATGAAACTAAAACATAAAGTGATTTATATTTGGTAATTTTGCTAAAATTGATATTATTTGGATCTTGTAATCGTAGTTATAGATCATATTTTTTCATTTTTG
>NC_029787.2:126723012-126727136 GCF_000816755.2 Arachis ipaensis
TTGTAAAACATATTTTTAAATTTTTGGACTTTAGTAGGTATTAGGATTTTTTTAAAATAAATAAATTAAATTATTTTAAAATTATTTATATTTTAACAAAATAGGTATACATATATTTTGTATATGTTCAGTTGCTTGGATCCTGAACGGATCGGATGCAGTAGAGATTAAGAGATGGTGGGGTGACTGGCTCTGGCTCACCTTCGCGCGTTGGGCCTCCTGGGTTGTTGAGAAGAAGAAGAGGTCGGGGTGTGAGGTCCTGCCAAATAGCAATTTGGTGTAGAGGAGGGACCACCTGCAAAAGAACTCTAATGCTCAAATCAGTATCCGTATAAAAGCGACAGTTAGGATAAAGGGTAGGGGGGAGGGGTAGGGCCCTCCCCTTATATAATCTGTACTAAGGCGGATCCCACAGGGATAGACTCACCTTTTAAGAAGTTTCCTTCCCAGTTGTCACGTGCCTCGTACGGGGAGGTGATATTCGGGTCACCACCCAACTCGGGGTCGTGCAAGGCCATCGGGTCGTGCAAGGACATCGGGTCGGCCGACCCTTCAGGTCCAGGTGATAGACTAGATGGGTTGGGTCAGACCAGTATACAATATAAATGAAATAAGTAAAAATAATATTACTTATCTCGTTTACAATATAAGTGAAATATATGAATATTTATTTCATTTATAATGATAAAAAAATAGGGTCATTTGAACAATTAAAAAAATTATTTACAGTATAATTTTAATTGATTTAAAAAGTAAATTCAATAAATTTATTATTTGTATTATATTAATTTGATTTTTATTTCAATCTAATAATTTATTTTTTCTAATAGTTGTGATTTTCATTTATCAATTTAAGTTTATTTATTAATCCAATCAGATTCAATTTAATTACCAAAATAATAAACCTGATTTGCATCGGCCCTAAAATATTTACAAATTAATTTTGTATTTGAAATCACGTTTTGTATGTTATTTAATTTTGGATAAACTATTATTTTTATCCACTAATATTCGAAACAATAACAAACTTAATTAAAAAAATAAAAATAATTTTATACTCATAAAAGATGAATTTCGATTAACAAAAATATATAAATCCTAAAAAATTATCTAAAATTTTTAAATTATTCCTTTTAACTTAATTTATTTTATGTTTTTGTTTCAATTGTTAGTTAGAATACTCAACCACAAATGGAAAGTAAAGTTGAAAGTTCAACGAAACAAACTAGTTGAGCCGACCAAACCACAAGAAACCTAATAAGAGGCACTCCAAACTTACAGACCAACACCCATAAACACCAAAACAAACAACCCCCTCCTAACCAAACACAACAAAATCCAAGATTCCAAAACACAATGTTATGTTGCTATTTGTTTTTTTTTTTTTTTTTTTTTTTTCTCTTTGCCTTCTTCGGGTCTTTTTTTAGATTACACTATCATCTATTTTGATATTTTCTTTTTTAGTCCTTCTTTATATAAAAATCTACCACACTTTTTTTATCATTATATTATAAATCGAGTTCAGCGCTAAATTTTTAGGTTTTTCTTACTTTCTCCTCTGATTTATTTATGTCACTTTTATCATTTGTTTTGGAGTCATCTATATCATCTTTTTTTTTTTCAATTCTCTGAGACGAGAATTCTATGAGAAATAATTTGAGTGATAGTAGTGAGAAGTATTAAAAACTAAGGATAGAATAGATTAAGTTAGGAAAAATAAATTAAAAATTTTGAATAATTATTTAGAAATAAAATATTTTTGTCAACTGATATCCTTTTTTTTTAAGTACAAAGTTATTTTTATTTTTTCGTAAATAAATGTACCTACATTCTGAATATATTTTTTTCAATAAAAATAATAATTTTACTTTTAATTTTAATAGTAGTCAATTAAATTTTAATCAACCGTCATTTTTCTAAAAAGTAATATTGGCGGTGGATTGCAAAAGAGTAACGGACTGAATAAATGCACTTTAAAAGCAGCCAAAGCCATTAAGCAATGGTGATAATAATGTTTTACCATAACTTTGTGGTACTAAACTGCTTGACATTATGAGATATGTTTCCTAACCAAAACGGTTTTACCTACCAGATGGACCATTCCATTCCATGCATCCAACGTGCACGAGTCGAAACACCCTTATCCAGCATCTAATTTGAATCTGAAATATAATGGTGGACCCCCAAACATGGCATAACATAAGATGATAAATAAAACTATACAAAATGACCACCGAATATATAAATGGTTTCTTCTTCTTGTCCTTGACACCTAAATCTCCCGCCTAAAATACATTTGTTGATTTAACTATTCAATTATCTAAATAGGCTTCAATCTTTATATATATTTATTATTTATTTATAAAAAAAATTAATAAATTCGGATCTTAAAAAACAAATAATTAAATGAGTAAACTAAATATGTTTTTTGTTTCCATTTAGTTCTAGCTATAATAATAATACTTAATTAGTATATTATTCTAGGTGAAAAATAATGATACCCACTTCAAAAGTTTAAGGTACATACACGTCCATTTAATTAATTAATTAATTATAATACATAAGAATGTGAATGACATAAAGAAACAAGTGCTTTTAGTTAGGAGATGAGAGGACGAATCCGGATGAACAAATATATAATCCAAGAAATTAATAAAATAAACTAATTAGTTAGGTATAATAAAATTGGCGAAGTGATGGGAAATAGCAGTATATGGAATGAAGTCGGTGACATTGAAGCCCCACAAAGAAGCTCTAGCCTAGAAAGATGACCCAATGTGGAACCCTTTATTTTTGGAAAAGCTTAATTTGCTTATTTTATTCACTGCATGGCCCTTTAGTTTTTGAAATTTGATATGAAATATCAAATATATAGAAAGACATTTCACATGACTATATGTACCAATCTCAATGGATAGGCAGCTATTAAAATAAAATTCATTTAAAATTTTAAAATATTAAAATTAAATTAAAATTTTATCCAAATTTAAAAATTAAAATAATACTTTATTCAACGTAAATTTATTTGTCATTTTGCAGCTATTCATTTTTAATATGTAAGTTACTCTTTGTTTCTCTCTCCTTGTCCCGGCTTGATCCTATATATAATTATATATAGAATCCTCTAGATATAGCTTCCTGCTTAATTTATCTATTCTTCATGGTAATAGGGCCGTTAAAATGGGTTAAATTTATTGGACCAACTTATTTATCTATTTAAATAAACAAATTTTGCTTTTAAAATTAAGTTTGTTTAGATTTTGGGTTAAACGGACTGAACCCGATTAACCCGAAAAAAAAAATGATGAGTTAAACGGGTTAGCACGCGGGTTAAATGGGTGGTCTGTTTATTTTTTTTTACATTTAAAAAAAAACAGCATTTTAAGTTGATATTTCTTTCAATTCGACCTATCAACTAAAAAAATATTATTTTTAAAAGTTTTTGACCTAAAAATGATATTTTTTGTCAAAATATTTTTTAAAAAATAAAATAAAATGATAACGAACTGACCCGTTTAATCATCGAATTGACCATAAACGGTCCAAACTAAAAAATTTTGGCCCATAAATAAAATAAACTTAAAGAAACCAATCCATTTAATCCACAAATTTAACAAATCAGGTCTAAATGGATCAGACCGACCCATTTGACAGCCCTACATGCTAATATTAATTCACGAGTTAGTGGATAATAGCTAGAGAGGTGACAAAGTTGATTTTGTTTGAAACGCGTTGATGATATTGATTTAAATATTGGACCCCTTGATTGGTATATATATATATATCCACAGTATCTTTTAATCCAAAAAAATTAATAATTAATTTGTTATAAATCTAAACTTTACTTAGATTAATAAGTTGCTGCATTTATGCAATATCCCTTAATTAGTATATTTGATGACTTCTAATATCATATCATCATAGTTATTTAATAGGAAAAGCTTGATAAATGGATAATAAATCGTCTGATTTTTAAAAATAGTTATATCATATCATCATAGAGGGATAATTTGTATATTTATTTTTCTTAATTAAGAGTTAATTTATTTAATAAAAACTGACATAGACATGGGACACGATACGAGATATGTCGAGACATAAATTTTAAAATTTTTAAGACACAT
>NC_029787.2:126727252-126730390 GCF_000816755.2 Arachis ipaensis
CGAAGACATACATATATATAAAATATAAATTAATTTTTAATATTTTATTTTAATAAATAATAATATATACTATTTCAAAATTTATTTTAAAAATACATATTAAGAATAAGGTTGGACATGTTGATACATGCTAGTATTTAGATGTATCTAAGTATATCCAGAAAAAAAAATTTTTTTATTAAAACATAATTGGACACCACAGGCATACGTGTCGGACAAGTGTCGATAATAAGTGTCATATCCGATACGTGAACACGATAACTCAACAAAATGTCTAGGCTTCATAAATAAAAATTGAAAATGAACACTTTACATACCTTTTCTTTTTTTTTCTTAGAGTTATGCTACACATACAAGTCTTTTTAGCTTACAAGTCTTACAAGTTGGGCCAAGTCTAACAAAAACTACATTCACTCACTGGAGCGTGATAACACGCACGTCACTCAACCGTTTCCAAAGCGCGCTCTCACTCACCGTTATGGAAGACACTTCTTCTTCTTCTTCACGTTCCTCCTTCTCCTCCTCCTCATCCTCTTCCTTCTTCTTATTCTCTTTCTTCTTTGTGTTTTTTCTCATTTTTCTTCGCGTGTTTCATCTCCATCGTTATTTTTTTATTACCGTTGTTGTTGTTGCATTTTTTCCTCCTCCTCTTTCTATTTATTTTGTAACATTATGTATTTTTTTTCTTCTTTATTTGCTTTTTTCTCCCAAGAAGAATTATAAGAAAACAAAATAAGAAGATGAGGAAGAAGAAGCAGTAGAAGATGAAGAGGAGGAAGAGGAAGAGTTTTAAATTATGCAGAACTTATCAGAATAAAAATACACCCAAAAATTCTTAAAATACACCCAAATATCTTCGTGTTACACCCAAATTTGCTGCAAATATAGAAAAATATTTTATCTAATGCTGTGTTTTTTTCTTCTTCTTCTTTTCTTTTTTTATTTCTTTCTTTTAGTTAAATGAATGTAAGTTCATCCTTTTTCAAATAATTTTGCAGCATTATGTGTTTCTTCTTCTTCTTTATTTGATTTTTTTGTTTTTATTCTTGTTAAGAAAGTAAAACAAGAAGAAACTTGAGAAGGTAAAATAAAAAGGAAAAGATGAATAAGAAAAAAAGAAGATGGCAATGATGATAAAAAAAAAAAAGAAACAGTAGAAGATGAGAAGGAGGAAGAGGAAGAGGTTTGAATTATGCAGAATTTATCAGAATAAAAATACACCCAAAAATTCTTAAAATACACCCAAATATCTTCGTGTTACACCCAAATATCTTTGTGCTGCACCCAAATTTGCTGCAGAAAAATATTTTTTCTAATGCTATATTTTTTCTTCTAAATTGAACCACATCTTAACCACTTGATTGGATTCAAAATAATAATTAATTTTGTTCTGGTTCAATTGACAATCTGAACTTGAATTATTTATTATCTTTAACAACGAGATAACTGATGATGAAGGAGAAAGAGAAAAAAAAAGAGGAGAAGAAATTTCAATAAAAAAAGGAGGAAGATGTGGTGTTGATGACGACGATAACGAGAAATAAAAATTACAAAGAAAAAGAAAAAGAGACACGGAAAAAGAAGAAGAAGAAGAAAAAAAGGAGGATAAGAGGCACGGAGAAAGAAGAAGAAAAAGAGGCACGAAGAAAAATGTGAAAACGCGTAAATATAAATAACTTGTATGACTTATATTAAAAAAACGCTTGTATATGCACAATAACTCATTTTGTTAACCTAATTACTTCTCATCGAGCTTTAATTTCGTGCTTGTTCATTAATTGCCAATGATGATTTACACTTATATACTTATATTCTCACAAAAACAATATTCATACTATCAACTTTTGGGTGAATTTCTAAAAAAATATCTTTTTTTAAAAGATCTTATGAAAAAGTAAAAGTAATTTTATGTTTAGATATCTCATATAAAAATATCTACTCGAAATATAATCCAAATTTATTTTAAAAATTACATTGGATAAAAATAATAAATTCAAACCTAATAAAATATATATTGATTCTGAATCGGATAGGATATTAATCTAATATTCTGATTAGACGTTCTAAATGATAAATGCTTCTCTTTATGTATGACTGAATAATATAGGTTTAATTATTTTGTTGGTATTTATAATTTTACTAAATTTTTAATTAGGTTTTTATAATTTTTTATTAAATCTTTATACCATATTAAATTTTGTAATTAAGTTATTATCATGACAACAATGTTAAAATTAATGAAATATTTCCTTAAATAATATGAATATGTCTAACACTTAATTGAATATTTTGTATAATTTATTAACAAAATATTTCATTAATTCCAAAATTTTTGTTACAGTAAAAATTTAGTTACAAAATTTAACATAATATATGAAGCTAATTAAAAAAAAATATATACGAATCTAATTAAAAATTTAATAAAATTATAGACACTAACAAAATCATTAAACCAATAATATATCATAGACTATTAAGTAGGGTTCCATTGTAAAATCAACGGTTACAAACTCAATCCTGCAATGCATTATTGCCTGTTTGGTGGGGACTTAAAGTGGATATCTTTTTGCCAGCTTTGGCATCTCCGATCTACTCCTCTCACCAACAAAATATATAAAATCATCAGAGAATGATAACCTAAGTGGGCCAAATCGGTATAATTTCATGGATTTTTCTCGCTAATTGAAGGATAATTACTAAAGCCCCAGTAATTAATTGTTTAAGTTCAAGGTCCTTTAATTTCACTACTTAATTAATGTTTTCCTCTAAAATTTCAAGCTATCCTTCAATGTTCAAGATATAGTAGCAGTTGTTCTTCTAAGCAAGAGGCTCAGCGCATCGGTTACAACTTAGTGGATTCTTTAAGCATCTAACTAATTTGAATTCTGAAAGTGTGGTCAATATTCACACATTTTTTATAAATCCTTGGAACGAAAGAATTCAGTTATTGCTATTGGCAATTGATCATATGCCTTGAGTAACATTAAAAAAAAATTAAAAATATTATTTACATACTAAAATTAATTTCTGTATATTTATATATAAATATATATAATTTATTTTATTTTTAATATATATTTTTATATTTTATTATACATTTTACACTGACAAAAATTTATATATTGTTAAATCATATTC
>NC_029787.2:126730444-126743623 GCF_000816755.2 Arachis ipaensis
TAGTAATATTTATTATAATTACTATTTTAATATAATAGAAATAATTTACATGTATATATATTAATATATTTAGTAAAGTGTACAGAGAGAGGATATTTTGAAAGTATAAAGAGGGAGGAAATTATTTTGTTATTGCTTGCTTGTGTATACATGTTTTTATAGGCAAACAAAATTTGTTTTTTCAAACTTCATTAATTTCCTTCGACATAAAGACTTGTTTCTCTCAACGTAGGAAAATTAAATTGCTCATTAATGGACATTCATTCTTATCCATAGTATCCTCGTCACAATACTCCTCCTTGAATGTCTATTTAGGATTATGTCTCGTTAAAATCTTACTAAAGAAAAATCTAGTGGGAAAAAAATTTTAGTGAAGGAAAAAGAGTACAAAATCCATTGTGATGGGGACTGCCTCATTAAAAACCTTGTCAAGAAAAATCTAATAAGAAAAAAAAACCCGACCAAGAAAAAAAGAGTACAGTATCCCCCTCTTGTTGACATCATTTAATGTCTCGAAATCGGCGCATCCCAATCTCGTGTACTAATCTTTCAAAGGAGGATTTTGAGAGTGACTTTGTAAATAAATCTACCAGATTGTCACTTGAGCGGATCTGTTGGACATCAATTGTCCCTTGATTTTGAAGATCATGAGTGAAGAAGAATTTGGGAGAAATATGCTTTGTTCTATCACCTTTGATGTATCCACCTTTAAGTTGAGCAATGCATGCTGTATTATCTTCAAACAGGACGGTTGGAGCTATCTTATGATCAATCAGTCCACATGATGACAGAATATATTGGATCAAACTCTTGAGCCAAAAACACTCGCGACTTGCTTCATGAATCGCTAGTATTTCAGCATGATTAGAGGATGTTGCAGCAATCGTCTATTTCGTGGACCTCCATGATATAGATGTTCCACCATATGTGAACAGATATCCTATTTGAAATCTCCCTTTGCGTGGATCAAACAAGTATCCAGCATCTGCATAGCCAACTAATTGTGACTTAGATCTATAAGGATAAAACAATCCCATATCAACTGTCCCATGAAGATATCGAAAGATTTGTTTGATTTCATTCCAATGTCTTCAGGTTGGAGAGGAACTATATCTTGCTAGTAAATTCACAGCAAATGATATATCGGGTCTTGTATTATTAGCAAGATACATTAGTGCTCCAATGGCACTAAGATATGGTACTTCAGGACCAAGGATATCTTAATTTTCTTCTTTATGACAGAATTGATCCTTTTCCACATCCAAAGATCTTACGATCATTGGGGTACTCAAAGGATGTGACTTATCCATATAAAATCTTTTATATGTTCGATCTGCAGGTCGAGACAAAATTTAGTCCTTCTAAGATCTTTCGTTTCAAACTCTTCTTTTAGAGTTTTTATAATTATTGGAATCTCATCAGGAGTTCCAATGATATTTAAATCATCAACGTACATAGCAATTATAATGAATCCAGATGCAGTTTTCTTTATGAAAACACAGGGACAGATATCATCATTCTTGAATCCGTTTTTGGCCAGATACTCAGTAAGACGATTATACCACATTCGTCCAGATTGCTTTAGACCATATAAAGATCTTTGCAATTTTACTGAGTATAACCCTTGTGAATATTCATTGGATGGTTTAGATATCTTTAGTCCTTCAGTAACTTTCATATAAATATCACGATCTAATGAGCCGTATAAGTAAGCTGTTACCACATCCATTAAATGCATATGCAGATAAACTAATCAAATAACGCAATGTTATCGCATCCACTACAGGGAAATACGTTTCTTCATAATCTATATCGGGCCTTTGTGAAAACCCATGTACCACGAGTCGGGCTTTGTAGTGCACAACTTCATTTTTCTCATGTTTTCTCACAAATACCCATCGGTATCCAACATGTTTTATATCTTCTGGTGTACGGACTACAGGTCCAAAGACTTCACGTTTTACAAGTGAGTCTAATTCAGCCTTCATGGCTTCTTTCCATTTTGGCCAATCATTCCTTTGTCGACATTCTTCGACTGATCTTGGCTCAAGATCCTTACTTTCATGCATGATATTTAATGCCACATTATATGCAAATATTTCATTGACAATTGTCTTATTTCGGTCCCATTTTTCTCCTGTAAAGACATAATTTATCGAGATCTCGTCATTTTTACAATTTTCAGGTACCTGAACATCTTCTGGCGTTAAAACTATATCAGAATTTTGGACAACTGCAGGTGTCTCTACTATGTCTTTTTCAACAGGAATAGTATTTACCTCTTTTCTCTTTCGAGGATTTTTGTCTTTGGAACCAATAGGCTTGCCACGCTTCTGGCGTGTATTTGTTTCGGTGGCAATTTGTCCAACTGGGACATCAATTTGAATTGGGGCATTTTTCGCTGGTATATAAGATTTGGTTATCCCCTTTGTATCGAAAAATACATTAGGCAATTCATTTGCTATTCTTTGCAAATGTATAATCTTTTGAACTTCTAGTTCACATTGCCCTGATCGAGGATCTAAATGCATCAACGATGATGCATTCCAATTAAGTTCCTTTTCAGGAAGCTTATTCTCTCCCCCCTAATGTTGGAAATTTTGATTCATCAAAATGACAATCCACAAACCGGGCTTTAAATATATCTCCAATTTGTATCTCAAGATACCTCACTATAGAGGAAGAATCATATCCAACATATATCCCCAATTTTCTTTGAGGTCCCATTTTGGTGCGATTAGGTGGTGCAATGGGAACGTATATCGCACACCTAAATATTCTTAAATGGGAAACATTTGACTGTTGGCCAAAAGCTAATTGCATAGGAGAGAACTGATGGTAACTCGTTGGCTTCAAACGAATAAGTGCTGCGGCATGTAAAATAGTATGCCCCCAAACCGAGGTTGGGAGATTTGTTCTTATAAGTAAGGGTCTAGCAATCAATTGGAGACATTTAATAAGTGATTCTGCTAATTCATTTTGTGTGTTAACATAAGCTACTGGATGTTCAACACTTATTCCATTAGCCATACAATAAGCATCAAAAGCTTGGGAAGTAAATTCACCAGCATTATCAAGACGAATTGCTTTGATTGGATTTTCTGGAAATTGTGCTTTTAATCGAATAATTTGAGCCAGTAATCTCGCAAACGCCAGGTTGCGAGAAGACAGTAAGCACACATGTGACCATCTCGAAGATACGTCTATCAGGACCATAAAATATCTAAATGATCCACATGGTGGATGGATAGGTCTACATATATCACCTTAAATCCTTTCTAGGAATTCAAGAGACTCAAATCCAATCTTTACTGGTGATGGCCTTAAAATTAACTTCCATTGAGAACATGCAGCACAACAAAACTTACTAAATTTAAGAATCTTCTGGTTCTTTAGTGAATGTCCATGGGAGTTTTTAATAATTCTCCACATCATGGTTGTTCCCGAATGACCCAATCGGTCGTGCCAAGTTATGAATTCATTTGGACTAGTAAACTTCTGGTTTATAGTGGCATGTGATTCAATTGCACTAATCTTGGTATAATATAACCCAGATGAAAGTAAGGGTAATTTTTCTAATATAACTTTCTTATTTGAATCATGAGTTGTGATATATAAATACTCATGATTTTCCTCATTCATTGTCTCAACATGATATCTATTTCGGCAAATATCTTTAAAACTCAACAAGTTTCTTAGAGACTTAGTAGATAATAATGCATTATTTATTATGAATTTTGTTCCTCCGGAAAACAAAATTATAACTCTTCCGGAGCCTTCAATCACATTGCCTGAGCCAATAATAGTATTAACATATTCTTCTTTTGGCACAAGATGGGTAAAATATATATCACTTTTGAGAATAGTGTGCGAACTTGCACTATCCGCAAGGCATACATCTTCATTACATATCCTTGTCATTTTCTTTAAAGACAAATAATAATAATAAAATAAATAGTATGCACAGTTAAATTGAATACTTGATCGGAATTATTTTTCTAAAAAACGCTATACATAAAAATAATGTCATATACTAAAATTTTATTTTAAAACTTGACACATTTAATGATTTCAAAATATAAACATTAATATTTCATTATTTGTATACATCATATTTGAAATTTAAATACATAAAAAATAAAAACTTAACAATAAGTTCTTTACATTATTTATTTACATGGATACTTAACAATCCCACATATTAAACTATTCCATCGTTGATCAAATGACCAATATTTCCTTCAGGGTCCTCAAAGAAATCAAATACATCATAATGAGTAGTGGAATTTTCAGCATCATTTGAAACAAAATTTGTTTCCTTTCCTTTGTCATCCTTTTTCAAAGATGCTTGGTAAAGATTGACTAGGTGCCTTGGGGTACGACAGGTACGTGACCAATGACCTTTTCCACCACAACAAAAATACTTATCCTCTGTTAATTTATTTTGCCCAATATTTCTTTCTTTATCCCACTTCTGGTGAGATCCTCTCTCTTGAATATAATTCATTTTCCTTCTATAATTTTTCTTACTATTAAAACCTTGCCATTTACCTCTTCTGGGTAATTTGCCGCATTTACTTCAGAAAATGGGGCAGCGCGAGTTGGGCGCATTTCGTGATTTTTCAAAAGCAACTCATTATTGCGTTCAGCAACAAGAAGGCAAGAAATTAACTCAGAATATTTTTTAAATCCTTTTTCTCGATACTGCTGCTGCAGGAGCACATTCGAGGCATGGAAGGTTGAGAAAATTTTCTCCAACATATCACGATCAGTTATCTTTTTCCCACATAATTTCATTCGTGAGGTGATTCGAAATATTGCAGAATTATATTCATTTATGGATTTAAAATCCTGTAGACGCAAGTGCGTCAATTCATATTGGGTTTGAGAAAGTATCACTGTTTTTTATGATTGTACCTTTCTTCAAGGTGTTTCCAAAGATCTGCAGGATCTTTTAATGTGAGATATTCATTTTTCAATCATTCGTCAAGATGACGACGAAGAAAAATCATGATTTTGGCTTTATCCTTCTAGGATGCATTATTTTCAGCCTTAATGGTATCTCCAAGATCCATTGAATTAAGATGGATTTCAGTATCTAATATCCATGATAGATAATTGTTTCCAGATATATCAAGAGGATTAAATTCAAGATGAGAGAGCTTCGACTTATTAAAAATTTGTTACTGAGTCTTCCTAAAAATTTGATTAGAGTCTCATGTTGATAACGTGTTGTAAAATAACTAAATAAATAAATAAGGAAAAAGTGTATAGAGAGAGGATATTTTGAAAGTATAAAGAGAGAGGAAACTATTTTGTTATTACTTGCTTGTGTATATTCTATTTGTCCTGTACATATTTTTATAGGCAAGCAAAATTTACTTTTTCAAACCTCATTAATTTCCTTCGACATAAAGACTTGTTCCTCTCAGTATAAAAAAATTACATTATTCATTAATAGACATTCATTCTTATCCATAGCATCTTTTATCCATAGCNTTAATTAAAAAATAAAATAAAATTTTTAATAATTACTCATAATTTAATTAACATAAAATTGGGAAAGAAAAAAGAAAAAGACAAAAACTAAAAAACGTGGGGACCTTCAATCCAAAACTCAACAAAAGGGGAATGAGAATCATTAGCCTAAAAATAAATTCAATGAGCTTATGATAGCACGCATATGCATATGGGTCTCTTTCTTTATTACCAGAACCTACCGTTATACGGTATGCTTCCTTTGCTTTTAATTTCTTCTAGCTCATCATTTTACCTATTTATGTCCTCGTATGTAGCAAGAGATCATTATATATAGTAGCTAGGAATTCAATTTGGTTAATAATTTATATGGCTCATTACCTATCTTGTGTCCTTATTACCCAGGTTAAGATTATAAATTAAAATTTTTTTATTAAAATAAATATAAAAAATTTAATTTTTCGATATTTGTTTTTTCTTTATTAAAAAATTTTTTAAAATATTCATTAATATTAATTTTATTATATATTCTTAAGACACAAAATAACTAAATCTTAATTATAATAGTAAATTTTTTTATGTGCTTTTATTTATTATTGGATAGGAATTGAAATCCTAAATTAATCATGATAAAATAAAATGTTACACTCATCAGTCATCACGTACAATTTTTTCCCACCTTAATCTAAAGGTGAATCATATGATAGATAACAACAGAAAAGCATGCAGAATCTAATTGAAATATAGTTCAAATAGTGTTTGATAAAGTTTTCTTTTCCAAAACCAACTTTAGTCGGTTTAATAGTTAGTTTACTAGTTCATTTAAATAAAGTGTTAAAAGTTCGAATCTTGTTTTATACATGCAACAATTCATTAGCCAATAATAAATCTTTAAATAAAATTTTAATTTGTGATAAATTAATTTTTAACCTGCCGAACTGATGAATACCGAGAAAAAATAATTTTCTTTTCCTAGGCCTTGATATACCACAGTACAGGTCCCAAATTCAACTTTTACAAATGAAACCATAAAGTTTTTATAATTTGATAGTAATGCCTCATCATAGTTCACACAATGAGCAAATAGTTAATTACTAATAATTCAGCTCATTTGTTTTGCAGTGAATAAAACAAAAACCATAAGCAAGGGAAACAGAGCACAACAAATATAAAGTTAGGACCAACAATTTTGAGTTTACTATATTTTAGGATGGAAAAAAAAAAGCTCATGTTGAGAAAAGAAGTTAAAATCTCATACCTCATTTAGTCTTCTAATCAGGTGTTATTTTCTAAGAACATAAAAAAGATTTAAAAAAATAAAAGTTTTTTATTTGAAAATAAAAAATAATTAAACGAATGAATTAGGACTCTTAATAATTTTGTATGTTTTTGTAAGCAACTTGCCTTATGAATTTTGGACAAGATTAACTTGCATTGTCTTCTAGTCTGTGCCTTGTCTTCACAACAACAATATCATTGTTTTAATTTTCTTTTTATTATTATTACTATTATTCTTGGTACAAATCTCTAACCTAAAATTTTATTCTTAAAAACTCTTATCAAAATTTGTTTAGGCTCTTTATCATGTCCTTTTGGTTAAAATGAATTTTAGGATCTACCGGGAAAAAAAAAAACGCCCAAAACAAGAGTGTGTTTTACTCTACTTATAATGTTTGATAATTTCTCAGCAACCAAAACAAACACTCATCAAATTTGAGAGATGCATATATACTAAAATTTGGGCATACTAATAATAAAACTTATGCTGTTAAGCATGCATTTTTCTTTGCCAAATAGAACTTGCCACTAACATATAACATTATCCCTCCTAAGTCCTTGCCTTTCTTTAATTCTATTTTTAAGCCAAGAAGAGGTCTTTTTTTTTTCAAAAGAAAAACTTTGATTGATGATCACATTACATACTGAAGGAAAAAAAAAAAAAAATAGGGGAAGTAAAGGTCCCACGTGTGGAACAAAATTTGAAGCATATATATGTATAATGAACTGTAATTATATATCTTTATCTAAATTTTCTAGCTTTATGTATAGTAGATGTTGGTGTCGGTTTACTTCTACTTGGAATTCCTATATAGCATTGTGGGAACCATGCTATTACTTTTGGATATATTGGAGCCACCATTTCCAAAGTGCTTTGGATTTTCACTTCACTCACTTTCTCACTTGCTCTCTCCCTATCTTTTCTACTTAGCATATGCACTTGCAAACCAAAAAATAAAAAGAAAAGAAAAGAGAATTTGGGAATCCTATGCATCCCTCCTTATATTCCCATCCTTTGTTTCCTTTTGTTGTGTCCTTTTTTTGAGATTACAAGATATCATAGTTGGATCACTCATTTTTTCTATAGCTTTAGGTTTGTAGATACCTCTCAAATCTCAAATCTTCTTGTTTGCATTAAAGAATGAGGACTAAGACATGTTAATTTAATTTGGCCAAGAGAAAATCTATATCATGGGGTTTACCAATAATGATGATAATGTGCGAGTTCTGGTCATGTCCCAAGAAAATGACACTTCTTCAGATCTCAAAATTTCCGCTCATGATATAGTATAGTGGTAGTTTATATGTAGAATAATTAATAAGCCTAAAGTAGGGTTGCTTAGTGTTCACGAAATACAATAATATATTATATATAACCACCCAAATATAATTATATGCTTAATTGCTTATGGTTAGGGCATGAAATAAAGTTAGCATAATCTCTGTTTGTTTTGTTTTGTTGATCCTTAGATTCAGCTAAAACGCAATGCACAATTCAAGTACTCTTCTTGCCCATAAGCCTTTATAATGAAGACAAGGAATATATATAGTAACTTTAAAATGAGTTAATAGTAAAATTGAAGTCAGACAAAGGTAGGTGAAGTGAATTAATCTAATAATGTACAGATGAGGTTCCAAACGTATTAAGAAATTTCCAGGAAGTTATCTTATATTGTCCATGGGCAAGGCATATATTGTTTTAACTAATATTTTTAACCGTAATAACATTATAAAAATATAAATTTTTTAAAATTACATCAATTTTATTTTCACATTATAAATTATAACACAAAAATTTTATAAAATTAAATTATATTTACAAAAAAATCGTATGTAGGAGACAAAAATTTCTATCGCGAAAGAAGATCATGATCTCCATAGATAAAAAATTAAACAATAAATTTTTTAGGTATTATTTTTATGTGAAAGAGTTTAATTTCTTACTAATAATTAATTTTAACATTCATTATCTAAAACTTGAAAGAATTTAATGTGTATATTTTTACATTTGATTAAGTATTAAGTCTATTGCATAAAACAATAATTAATTTTAGATATAGATAAGAGAATGTAAGAAGGAGGTTTACTAATTTTGGAGGAAAATATTTTCTCTAAATTAATAAGAGAATGTCATGTGACGCATTTTAGTTATTAAATTAATTATTAGTTGTTAAATTAGTAATATAATATAACTATATTTTAATTTTAATTTTAATTGTAATTAAAAATATTATATTGTACATTTTGATTATCAAATTTATAATTAGTTATTGATAATGATATATAAGAGAGATAGGATGTATAAAGAAATGAGAGAGATAGAGAAAAGGAGATAAAGGAAGATAGAATTCTTTGATTTTAGAGGAAAAGATTTGATTTCAATTACAATAAAAGAGTGACATATGACTTATTTTAGTGATAAAATTACTAATATATAATAGAATATAATAGATAATAGATTTTTAAGTACAAAATTAAGTTAATGTAAACTGACTAATTCTTTTAGAAGATTTTTTTTATTTTTTACGGTATTTTTTTATCTTTTAATCTGTTATGAATCAGAATTTCATTTAAAATTTTTTTTTTTGGTATTTCATCATGGCCTAAGTCCCAAAAAAAAACGGGTTACATGTTTAAACCCAATCTTACAATACTAGCTCTCTTACAATCTTCTTCTAATAACAATTTGAGGTCAAGAGGAGGATTATCTATAAAATGTACTCCAGCAATATATTTAACTCCATTCTTTGCCATCCAATCTGAACAGGTGTTGGCTTCTCTATTTATATGGTAAAAAGTCAATTCCCAAGACCTTTCCTTTAGATTAGCAATTCTATTCACTAGGGTATTAAAATTTCTGCAACTTTGGGAGGCTTTGCTAATACATTCATACGCTTCTAGGGAGTCTGTCTCTACCATCATTCTTCACATACCCATATCCCAGGCAATTTAAAGACCATGATAAATATCCCATAGCTCCGCTTGAGTTGCTTGGCAACTTCCAATATTAACGACAAATCCACCAATCCACTTACCATGATGAGTTCTTAGAAGTCCTCCAAACCCTGCAGCTTTTTCATTTTTTTGCATTGAGCCATCCGAATTGAGCTTCGCCCATCCTTGAGGTGGAAGTTTTCAATTTAAAATTTTAATGTTAGCAAATAAATTTTTGTATGCATATATCTATATGATCCATTTCACATGTTCATTACCTAGCCCGTGGATTATTTTTGAAAATTTGTAGGGACAGTCTGAATTAAAAAAAAAAAAAACAACAACAACACAAGTTAGTACATATGAACAAAGGTCTATGTCCTTTAATTATTTTTCCTGGGTTCGTTTTAGATAATTTTTAGTTTTCTTTTATTTTAATTTTGTCTTAGAAATTTTTTAGTTCTGTCAAATTTATTCTAACGGTTAATTTTGAAAAAAAAAATTATAACTAATTCAGTAATAATTTCATAAGAATAATATTCAATACAAGCAAATCAAACATAGTTATTATGTATTATTGTTGAATTCGTCTTAATTTTTTTGAAAATTTAACTGTTAGGAATATATTTAATGCAAATAAAAAACTTCTTAAACAAAATTAAATCTTTTAATAAACTTCAAAGACAAAAAATATATTTTATCCTAAAAAAAACATGAAGGTTAAAAATGATAGTTATTTAGATTGCGGTTGTTTTGTGGAATTGATACTGAAACTGAAAATTGGGATTGAGTATTGTGTTTGATGATTAGAGACTCAAATTAAAATTTTAATTTTGAGACACAAAATTTAATCTCTTTAATACCTCAAACACAATATAAAAACTTAATTTAATCTCTATTTCTCTGTTTTTATCTCTTATTCTTGCTCTCTTAATCTCAATATTACTTTCTAATGCAATATTAGATTATTTAAATATCGTGTCGAGGTTCGACTGTAGATTTTATGATCAGGCTTCTACTCACTAAAAGATAAACTTTGATTGGGTTAAAAATTAGTAGCCAACAAATCAAGTTGGGTTGGTCTAGTGGTTAGCTCACTAGTCTGCTTAAGTAAGTGTCAGGGGTTTAAATTCTTTTTTATGCATGCAGCAATCTATTCACCAACGACAAACTCTTAAATAGAGTTCAGTACCATGTTAAATTAGCCCTTTACCTATCAAATTAGGAGATACCGTAGAAAAAAAAATTAGTAGCCAACAATTCTAAGTTTGTATATGTATTCGTAATTTATTTAATTTTCTTTTTCATTCTACAATTCATATTTTTCCTAAGTTTGTATATCAACCCAAATGCACCTTCTAACAAGGCATATATTTATGTCAGTAGTACAAGTCTTGTAGTGCAGCAGTGCCAAATGTTTTAATAAATAAAAAAATAATTGGTTAAAAAATAGTTTTTTTTTTTAAGTATTTATTTATTTTAGTCTTTAAAATTTTTTAATCAAACACTTTAGTTCCAACTAAAATTAATTACTCAATTGGTCGTTAACAATTAATTTTGTCAATCATTTAGGTCTTTTGTTCCGTCAATTTTAACGAAGGATAAAATAGTTACTGGCAACTCTAACATGGGATAAAATGACCCCTGACCCCCTCTGTTCAGAAACAACATTGTTCTCCCCTAATTTTCATCGTATCTCGCATAACCTTAACAGTCTAACACTGCAACTTCAAGCTATATGTGCACACTCTGCAACTTCAATATTCACAAGACGAAAAATCATCAATTTGTTCTCAACCAATTCATACTCAAGAAACTATTGACTATATATCTCAAGTACTTGTCGTCTTCGATGGATCCCATGAATCTAGACAGCAAGTCCGATTTGTTAAGACCCGTCGTTGTTATCGTCGCCATCTCCCTCCTCCTCTGTCCTATCATCTCCATGGCCGCATTGTCCACCACTCTGATCGCTTCCTTCATCTTCTTCTCCGAATCAATATTCCGTAATCACTTCAGTTTTCATATGAGCGATGACGGTGACATTGCTCGTTGTACTGATAGCTTGAATGTGAGGTCGAAACTGTCTGCCAGCTTGGACTTCGGGAGAGAAGGAATGAAACACTTAAGGTCTATTTCAAATGAGATTTTTTATATGATGTTGAAGGAGAATCTTCTCATGATGTCCTAATATCCAACAATCTATATTTATTGTCGGAGAGTGGAGAAAGGCGTGCCCTTAGGGTAGTTATAGAACTTGATCTTGAGGATGTGGTGGACGTTGTTGGAGTTGGAGGTGATGCTGCTATTGAGGACGTGGAGGTGGATGCTTCTGGTGGGCGAAATACAGAGGAGGTGGGTGTATCAGTCACAGAAATTTGAAAAGTGTGTGGTTCATGACATATTGAGATAGGTGCAACACGCGTGGCAGTTACACCATGGCTTCATTTTGGAGCTGAAGAGGAGGAAGGAGAAGATGGAGAAAAAGACTGTAAAGGTGAAAAAGAAGATTATGAATGTTAGGGTTATACGAGATATTATGGAAATTAAGAGAGAAGGTGTCGTTTCCAAACAAAGGGAGTCAGGGATCATTTTATCTTCGGTTAGAGTTGATAGAACAAAGGACTTAAATAACTGACGGAGTTAAATTTTTTTTTTTTGGTAAGCTGGAGGCCAAAGGTCCAAGTTATCTAACATTTACTGTTTGAGGTAAGCAAACTCCACGACTATCTTCATCTAAAATAAACTTAAGCCTACTTGGAGGCTGGTCCAAAAACGTAAACACTGCCTTCCAATCTCTTCCTTCCTTACTTGGTGTCAGTGGATTTAAAGTATGCCATAATTTAGTAATTTGGTTGCTTTTGTGTTCTCGTTGAGACACTGAAAATTGTTTTTTGGTCATGTTGAGACACTGAAAATAAACCATACAAAACCTTTAGTTGGGCCAACTGCGAGGGCTGAAAGGCTAAATGGGCCACCCTCCATGATGAATATCACAGCCCACACTGCAAACTGTACGTTTTTTTTTTATTTTATAGTTGCTTTGGTTTTTGATACCTTTTATAATCACCAGCGACCTACTGACCAAAAGCAAAAAAAGCACCAGCGACCTTTTTCTGACCAAAACTGAAGAAAGAAAGAAAAAGTGATCGTTTTCTTCTTCTTTTGATTATGATGTTTTTGACCGAATGTGTCCTCATAATAAAATGTGGTTCGTATAATTAAGTTGAAGGATCGGATAAATGACTAGTTTAACATTTAAAAAAATTATAATTTAGAAAAAAAATTGTCTATAAACGAAAAGAAAGGTTTTTCGCCATTTTTTTGTGAAATGACCACATTCATTATTTTCCCTTTAATATCTTTTTAAGTATTAGATAAAAAAAAGCACTATTCATATACCAAACATTCTTAATATCTATAAAAATATGATTGTTACTAATTAATTATATATTTAAATTAATAAAATAAAAAGAACACATATTTGAT
>NC_029787.2:126743773-126751553 GCF_000816755.2 Arachis ipaensis
CATATTTGATTGTTAAACAAAATACTAGTATCAAAATTATGTTTATTACAAAGGATATAAACATAGCGGGAACAGAAAAAAAAAAGTAATGAAAGTATGAAACATATCAATCTTTGAAAGATTTAAAAGAATTTACCTTCGTATTTTTTTTCATATTTCTAACCACTAAATATCACTTGCATAATCAATTTGGATTAGTCAAGTGATTAGTTCACTTATCGGTTTAAATAAATGTCAGAAATTTAAATTTCGTCTTGTGTATACAGTAATTCATTGGCCGATGACAAACTCTTAAATAAAACTCAAATTTGCAATAAATTAGTCATGGACTTGCCAATCCAAAAAATACTTTGAACAACAAAAAAATATCACTTGGGTTACGTTTACCAGGAGTCAAACCCCGGTCTATTGCTGGAAGGATTAAATGGTATTAAATACATTTCTATTAAAAGAAGAAAATGATAAATAAACAATCTTTCCAAATAAAAGGTTGAAATACAATTATTTTCAACATATATCCCATCTTATAAAATATAACATTTCTCTATTATTCCAGAATCTGAACAGTAACAATCCAGTTTGGTTATACTTATATCCATAATAATTAATATAAATCGTAATGCATAGTTGGCCACATGACCTAACCTTGTATATATATTTTGTTCAAAATTTACACCTCATACATATGTGGATAAGCTTGTCATCAAAGAGTTCCTTCATAAGAAAATCTAGCATAATTTTTTAAAGTGGCCTTTGACAGAATAACTCTAAGCAAGATTTTATCTAAACTTAATTGTATGAATCAAAATTATTGATTGCAGATTGACATTTGAAGAGTCACATATAATCCCCAAACATGAGGGAATGCGCAATAGATGGCTCTCACAATAATAATCCGAACCACTTTATCAGACATTTTCACTTAGGAATCATCAAGCACGTGGCCACTAAATCGATCTTTAGATGAGTTATTTAATTATTATTATGTCCCCAGACAGAACTTTAGCCTAATATAATTAATTAATTAATTAATTATATGATATAGTTGGCTTCGTAGAAAGTCTTGTCAAATTAAAATGACAAAATCTTCATGCGTTATGGTTCACATGATCCCATAAGCATAACAGTGAATTACTTTAATATAGAAATCGATACTTTCGAAGCAGCCGCAGATGTTGTCACATGCGTTGTTTATTAATTAATTATTATTAGTTATTCTCTGTAATCTCAATATCAAATATGCATCTAGCTGCTGGATAAGGTTAGCGGTTACTCATCTCTCTTCGCATTATCTTCATTTCACAAAATTCCTTATATAATTAACTTGAAATATTTGTTTTAAAATGAAAATCAAATCATCTCTTTTTTTTTACATAATGAACTTTAGATTTAGTTTATGGAAAAAGTTTATGAACCGCAACATTTTTAGATCAATATTCGGATCGGACAATTTTATCCTTTTCATTTTTGTTAGTTGAAACAAATATATTTAAATTTTTTGTTACTATATCAAAAAATATTCCCTACTTGATTAATTTATAAAACTTTTATATAGAAAATACTGATCATTTAATATTTTTTTTACACTAATTTGAAAGTGAATTGCATGTGCATGGATCTATTTTAGTGGGAGTTGGATTTAGTGAACCAGCTACATGATACACTTCGATTGGTCAAACTTGCTAATGGCAGAGAGGATCGAGTTGTGTGGAAATTTGATAAACAATGAGTATATTCTACTAACTCGTTTGCTCAGGTTTTGCAGGCCGGAAGATATAACAAGTTACAGCTTTATCAGGACAATTTGGAAGGGGCTAGTGCCACCGAGAATTGAACTTTTTGTTTGGTTTGTTTTGACTGGGAAGGTCAACACTAAGGAGAAATTGAGTCGGTTTGGGGTTATCAACCAGGAAGATGTTGCTTGCGTGTTATGTAACAAAGGAGTGGAAAATGATTACCATTTGTTTCTTAGATGCGATTTTTCTTGGCAGGTTTGGTGTACTTGGCTATCATTTGTTGGTAGGCAATGGACATGCCCAGAGACTTTGAAGGAGCATTTTCTAAGTTGGACAGAGATATCCCATAACAAGGAGGTACGTAAGAATTGGATAGTGTGTTTCTGTGTGATTATTTAGAATATCTGGCTTGAAAGAAATGCACGAATTTTCCAGCATAAAGGAAAACGGGTTGAAGAGATTTCTCATTTGTGCTGTACAAACTACAAGGAGTGGTTAGGTGTGGATCCTTTTTGTTGTTGATGGCAATGCCGGAGATGACAAAGGATAAATTTATCGTTCTTGTGTTACCTAGTTTTCGTTTTCATAATTGCTAATCTTGGTTGTTATTCTTCAAACGCTCCATTTGATGTGTTGAGCTACTTTGTTTAAAAAAAAAAAAAAGGAGTAAATACATAAAACAAACAGAGATATTTTGGGGTTGTGTAAATTAGACAAACAAATAATGCCGTATTACATTTATATAATGAGTTAAATTATTTATTTCTTTCTGTATAAAAATTATCATTCTCACACAAATTCTTCGATTATGAAGTAAATATATTCCTTTCAATTTAAGCTAATTTATACATCTATAAAGTAAATATATTCCTTCTAGGATTTGGTTTGCCACTAGAATGACATTTACATGTACGATGTATGAACCTGTTTAGATAGGGACTTTTAGGCACCACAAGAACAATGTTTTATTGTAGTGAGGGAAAAAAGATATAAAAAAAAAAGGAGTTAATTTTAAAAGTATTTAGATTGCTTTTGTAAAAATATTCTTGTGATTAAAAAATAAATAAATTTACCTCTTATTTTTTTAAGCTAATAAATGTAACCTTAAAAGTATGTACCACCTTTTAAAAATACCGTAACAATGACCTTTTATTAATTGCACAGCAGCATGTATTGACATGATGAGTTGAAGTTTCTCCGATCCAATGACATTTGCATGGTAATGAACAGTATATTTGTGACGTAAGAATCATCAGAGTATCTTCACTAAATGGATTGTGACAATCTTACAGCAATATGCTTTCTTTTCAGTGCAATTATTTTGACCACAGTCACTCTGCCAACCATGTTATGTTATCCGCACAATTCAAACTAAAAAATAAAAACAATTACTATAATATTTAAGAGATGATATCTAATTTATTAAAAATAATATTTAATTTAAAAATATAAAAAATAAATAATTTTTTAAAATTTAGAATTTGATATAAAAGGTAAGTTAGGCAAAAATTAAGTACCAATTTATAGGATTGTTTCATGTTAATAATATATAGTTATTTTTGCTGAGGAATATAAAGTTAAAAGTAAATTATTTTGATTATTTTTAAAACATATTAAAAAAGGTGGCAACTCAGGTACAGTCGATTTCATGTGAAGTTGATACCTGAGAGCCGTTAGATAATTTGATTGATTTGACTAAATTTTCATCTAACGATTCTGAAGTATCAACTTCACGTGAAACGACTTCACCTGAGTTTTCACCGTTAAAAAAATATTACAAGTGTCTTTTTTTTCTTCTCCATAGTGAGGAGAATGCATGAATGCAATAAGCCAAATCCAGTGCTTTTTTTTCTTTGTTGGATTGAAGAAGTTCCCTTGTATGACGATGAATATGTTGATGAATGATGACCCATTCGCCATTCCCTTGTCACCAATACCAGAAAAAAAAATTTATAACAAAAAAGAAAAAAATCAAAAATCGACAGCGTCTCACTCACGAGAATGACCATTTTCCAACTCTCCTTGTTTTCTTCCCCACAACTCTTTTCTATCTCTTTGTCTTCTTTCTCCTCTTGGAATGTGTGCTTGATTCCCCTCTTTTATTTTTCTTTTCTTGTTTTAATTCCTTGTTTTGTTCTTGTTAATTTTACATTGATTTTTTAAATGAAAGAAATTTTTTTTTATTGGTTGATATGCATACATGTATATATTTATTACGGAATGAAATATAAAACCCTAAATTATAACTATAATAAATATCAACTAATGTAACGTTGGAAATCTTGTCATTAACTCTGAAAGTTTTGAAGAAAACTGATTCAGTTGATTGAGTGAAATAAAAAAAGAAAAGAAAAAAGGTGACTAGCCCTTTATTCCTTTTATACAAAAATTTGTCTAGCCCAATCGCAAAAAAATCCTACTTGATCATCATGATAATAATATAGTCTCCTTGTTTATGCAATGCATCAAGTTTTCCAAAACATGGGGTTTAATCCAAGAAACTGATGACTAACCAGCATGGCAAATTGATCTATCAACAGCTAGCACCCCTTTCAGTCATGATTTCATGATCCACTCTCTCTCTTTCTCAATTGAAATTTTGATGCTCTAACCATGGCCAGAGGCCAGTTTGGTCATCAATGGCACAGAACATGTTGCTCAAGCTCTCTTCTTTGACCATGTGATGATGATGATGATGATGATGATGTGGAGTGGTTTGAAAAAGCTGTGCAACTTCTGTTGGCCTGGCAGTGGCAGCAGCAGCAGCAGCATTATTTGATGGTGATGGAAACAGTGTTCTGCTGTTATTGTTGTTGTTTTGATGAGTGGATAGAGGACTGTCAATGGCTGAAGTAGTAGTAGTAGTAGTAGGTGTCCTTGTTGATATATCCAACTTGATATCTGAAGTGTTGTCACTCCTGTTGCTGCTTGATCCCTCTGTCTCTTTGTTTAGGTTTATTGATTCTGTTGGTTCTCTACTTTTCAGTGCCATTATCTGCATAATCAAAGTGGAAATTATTATTATTATTATGTCCAAATATCCCATGCAAGGAAGCAATTGAAAGAACCTGAGTGTGAAGCTTGTGATTCTGGGCTTGAAGAGCATCATTATCAGCTTTAACAGCATCAAACTGGCGCTTAAGAAGATCATAATCCTTCTCCAATTGCTTGGTCTTCCATCTGGCTCTTCTGTTTTGGAACCAAATAGCAATCTGTCTAGGTTGAAGGCCTAGAGCCCTTGCAAGCTGCATTTTCCTCTCTGGTTCAAGCTTGTTCCCCAACTCAAAGCTCTTCTCAAGTGTCTTCACTTGCTCCATGTTCAGCCTCCTCTTCTTCTCCCCTGCCTGTGATCCATCATCTGACACCTCTTCCTCTCCTCCATTCCCTTCCACTTCTCCCACCTCTATCCCTGAGAATGACATCGATCTTTTCCCTAGATACCCTCCTCCTCCTGCTCCTGCATCACAACAGCATAATTACAATATATCTCTCTCTCTCTCTCTTTCTCTCTATACACATATAATATATATACCGTGGTGGTACTCTTGAGGTGCACATGAAGTTAGGATTGAGTTGAGTGATGGTGGAGGTTGATGTTCATCTTGGTGATGATGATGTGGGGTTTGTAACATGAAATTTGCTGGGAAGAAAGCCATATTCTTGTGAAGCGAAGCTTGTGTTGTGCCTTGTTTTATATATACCTTATCATCAGTTTCTGGAAGAGGTTTTGTTCTCTTATGTGGATATTTGGAAGATGAAAAGGAGAAAGAAAGAAAGAAAAGAGAGAAGGGGATATGTTTGAATCTATAATTCTATTCTCTCTACACACATCAACTTCAATAATATATATCACTGCTTCTTTTCCTCTCTTTCTTTTTTCTATAAAGTTTTTATCTTTTATGTAATTAGATGTCAAAATGACGTTTAGTGTTTAGAAAAAGAATAATAAGCATATAAATAAAAAATGAATGTAGGTTCTGTGCATCAACCTGGCTAATATTCCATTGGAGTGTGTGCATGTGTTATTATTAGCTCATTACTTGCAATTATTTTCCTAATCATAAACCAGCAGTGTGTCACTTAGGAGACAAGCACTTCATTTTTTTTTTCTACTTTATATTTTCTTTGCAAAAGAGAAAGAAGATGTTTCTATATAGACTTGCTATATATTGCTACAACCTTTTCATAATCATGTCCTTCATTTCATTGGTTTTATTTTATTTTTTATTTTTTATTCCAAGTGGTGGGTGAATTCGGAGTCAAATTAAGAAACATGAAATCTCCTAATGTTTCAATTTTAAATCATAACTAAAAAGCTAGTAGATAGAGGTAGGTGCTCCTATTCACAATTTTCCATAGTAAAAGAAACCTAAATACATTTAACTTAATTGTGATGGTAATAATAAACATATAGTTTTCATGCTATCTTTCATTCTATGGATTAAGCTAGAGGTTACTTAAGGAAAATGAGATGTGAGTTGTCTATAACATAATATAATATAAACTTTTTAATAGTTTGTATATATCCAAATTAAAACATGAAATTGTTGTCACTTTGGGAGGAATCTAGGGGATGGGTCCAATGGAAGAGGGGCAGGGTTTGCTACCTAACCCACCAACAAGTATCGTGCATTAGGACGAAGCTCTTTCGCATCAACCCATTATCCCTTTGCATCCATTTCAACCCCTTACCATCCCATATAAGTCGCCTTGTGTTTATTAGTAAGTATTTCAAGACAGAAAATATATAAATTAGATTTAAGATAATAAAAAAAAAATGTGTTTTTTATTTTACTATGTTTTTAATTTCTCGGTGAAATTTAAAGTTTGATACATACAATTGATTTAGTATAAAAATAAATCTGAATTTGTGTGTGTTATGTGATGTGAACGTGATGAGGGTTGGAAACCAAAGCTAAGAAGGGTATGTGGAGCTGGTTTTGTTTGTCCTTTTCTTTTATCATACATATATATATATGACACGTGGCCACTGCTTCTCTTACTATAGCTACTATGCAAGGTAATTTCATACCAAAATTGACACATTCAATACCATACTTAATTACTTCACACCCTAAATATGTATGCACTATAGAGACGTGAAAATCATATTTAATTTTACAAACAACTATCTCAGGATTCTATTCTGATGCTTGTTCATTTTTTTTTTTAAATCTATATTCATATGTTCATATAGATATTTTTACTCGAATTAATCAAATAAGCGATAAACGCATCATACATTTTTCACTAATCTTAGAAATTGATAGTACAATTTGTCAAATCAGATTAGTCAGCTACTTAATTAAATAATAAAATATATACATGCCAATGTGCTTAATATTTTACAGTTTACTTTACAAAATAAGTCAACCACAAATCAAATTATTATTAATGCCGTTACCATATAAAAGACTTGTAGAGTTCAAGATTTGGATGCTCTCTAATAATAATAACTTAACTTAACTTAAGGTGTTTTTTTTTTCTCTTCTTGTTATTGGTTTATTATTATTGTGGCCATATGTATGTTATGACCTGGTTTTATGAGAGACAAGGACAAAACTAAACACCGAAGAAATTAAATTCGGCCTTCCAAGCACCAACGTTTATTGTCTCTATTTGAGTCATGAATTTAATTCTTTGTAATAGTTTTCGCATCGGAGAGTAAAAAAAGGGCCTATATATGTACATACATCATATCATGTACTACGATTTTGATATATTTTAGTGCAGTATTTTATTTTATCTTTTAATCCTAACTTTCATACATTGGGATGAAATCAAGTGTACCAAACCAATGCATGCAAGATATATATAAAATTTCATGACCCACACATATTCCATATGGGAAATGAACTTTCGTCTATATACATTAAAAAGAGTCGTTAAAAGTACATTGTTCAACTATTCATGCTATGTATGGTTAGATATATAATTATTTATGTATATTTTTTATTAGTTTAAATTTAAAAAAAATATTTCATGACATAATATTATAATTTTTATAATGAAAAAGTCTAAAAACATATTTATGTTTAGCAAAA
>NC_029787.2:126751634-126753552 GCF_000816755.2 Arachis ipaensis
TTATCTGTTAGTTTAAGTTGTTGTTATTATTATTATTATTATTATTATTATATGTGATCATGTTCTATGTATATATCGCATATTTTAAATAGACAGAGAGGACCCATGAAAGGAATTAAATTTCCAACAAATGGCCCCAAAACAACTAAATCAGCCCTAAACATGCACAACCATAAGTTCTTTGATTTAACAGGCTTTCTGAGACCTTCTGAAAGGTACATGTGATGAGTTGATTCAACACTCAAACTTGATGGTGTGACTGTGACACCAATATAAATCCTCATCACCATTTATTATTATTATTATTATTATTATTACTACTACGTCAAAATTAATCATATAATTCTTATTTTATACATTATAAAAAAAATAAAAGTTAGTTATTAGCATCAAATTTACTTCTAACAATTAATTTTTCAAAAAAATTATGATTATTTCAGCAATAATTTTAGAAGAATACGTTCAATACAAGCAAATCAAATATAGTTATTATGCACTATTGTTGAATTAGTTTTAAATTTTTTGAAAATTTATTTGTCAGGGATATATTTAATGTAAATTAAAAAATTTTGAGACTATTAGAATAAACCTTAGGAGTTTTTAAAATTTTTGACAAAATTTAGAGATAAAAAATATACTTTACCTTTTACAAAAGGGTAATAAAAAATATAAAATATAAATTATAAGTTATATATAGAGTGAAAATGGTAGAGAGAAATAGATAAGGGAGAGAGTAGATAAAAAGATAGAAAAATAGAGTTTATTAATTTTAGAGAAAAATATTTAATTTCAATTTTTAACGAGAGAATGTCATATGACACATTTTAGTTGTTAATTTAGTAATATAATATTGAGAAATTCTCCACATACAAACGTTTTTTTATACAAGTATTTACAAGTGCACCTTCTTCTTCTTCTTGCGCACGTTCTTCTTCCTCTTTCTCTTCTTCTTCTTCTTCTTTTCTTTCGTTTTTTGCCTTCTCTTTCTCCTTCTTCAACTATTACCGCACGTTTTCACTGCACCTTCTTCTTCTTCTTGCTACACGTTCTTCTTCTTCTTCTTTTCTTTCATTTCTTGCCTTCTCTTTCTCCTTCTTCAACCGTTACTACACGTTTTCACTGAACCTTCTTCTTATTCTTGCCGCACGTTCTTCTTCCTCTTATTCTTCTTCTTCTTTTCTTTCGTTTCTTGCCTTCTCTTTCTCCTTCTTTATTTACGTGCTTTTCTCTCTGTTTTCTTTCTTCGTTATTCTCGATTTCCATTGTTTTTTGACATCAAGCTCTGAAATCGTTTTTGAAGAAGAAGAAGCAGCAGAAGATGAGGAGGAGAAAGAGAAAGAGTTCTGAATTATGCATAAAGTATACTTCAACGAATTTTGGGTGTATTTCTTAATCCCTTTGGGTGTAGTTTTTGTAATCCTTTGGGTGTATTTCTGCAATCGTTTGGGTGAATTCTTGTAACCGTTTGGGTGTATTTCTGTAATCATTTGGGTGTATTTCTGTAATCATTTGAGTGTATTTCTGTAATCGTTTGGGTGTATTTCTGAAGTTCCATTATCTTCAAAATAATATTTTTTTTTATCAAAATTCATATACGAAATATGTTATATATTGATGGATCACTACTATATCACCGGCAGGGCAGCAGGTTGATGACGTGAATAATTAGGGATTTGGCACCCTATAAATTCATTATATTTTCATTTCATGATGCAAAATCTTGGTTATTCTGTTGACTTTTCACTTAAAAGCAAGTCTACTTTGCAATTATAATAAGGTACTTTTTAATTTGATGTCATTATTTCAACGTTATAAGTTTATTTAAATTAAATTTTACCAGTATAAGTCTATAAGGTGTTAAAATTAGGAAATATTAGGGCCGGAAGCCAAAATTTTTTATAAAAAAAATAAAAGTTTG
>NC_029787.2:126753586-126754950 GCF_000816755.2 Arachis ipaensis
AATATTAATTCAAATATATAAAAAAAATAAAAGTTAGTTATTAGCATCAAATTTACTTCTAACAATTAATTTTTCAAAAAATTTATGATTATTTCAGCAATAATTTTAGAAAAATAACTTTCAATACAAGCAAATCAAATATAGTTATTATGCACTATTGTTGAATTAGTTCTAAATTTTTTGAAAAATTATCTGTGATGGGTATATTTGATATAAATTAAAAAAATTTGAGACTATTAGAATAAATCTTAGGAGTATTTTTAAAATTTTTGACAAAATTTAGAGATTTATAAATTTAATATATTTTTTTATAATTTTATGAATTTATTTGAATTATATTATTTTATTAATTTTTGTTTGTAGAACAAGAAGATAGAGAGAGATAAAGAAAAGAGAGAAAGACAAAGAAGAAGAAGGAGAGAGAGAGTTTGTTAATTTAAAGAGGAAGATTTTATTTTAATTGTAATGAAAGAGTATCTCGCGACATATTTTGGTTCGTCAAATTAGTAATATAAATTAGGTTTAATTACTCTGTTGGTCCCTATAGTTTCGCGAAATTTTCAATTAGGTCCTTATACTTTTTTCCTTTTAATTGGTCCTTGTACCAATTTTTTTTTCAATTAAGTCCCTCTTGGTAGTAATTGACTTAATTGTATAGGGACCCAAGTAAAAAAAAATTGGTACAGAGACTCAAATAAAAAGAAAAAAAAGTGTAGGGACTCAATTAAAAAAAATTTTGGTGTAAGGACTCAATTAAAAGGAAAAAAAATATAGGAATCTAATTAAAAATTTTGCGAAACTATAGGGACCAACAGAGTAATTAAACCTATAAATTATAAGTTATATATAGAGTGAGAAGGGAAGAGAGAAATAGAGAAGGAGAGAGAGGTAGATAAAAAAAATAGAGAAATAGAGTTTATATTTAAATATAAAATACATATTAAAAATGAATTAAATTATACAAATATATATATTTAATACATAATTATTAATTTTTGTGCGTAAAGAATATTTTTTTTATCAAAATTTATATACAAACTATGTTATATATGGATGGATCACTACTATATCACCAGCATTCCAGCAAGGCAGCAGGTTGATGACGTGAATAATATTAGGGATTTGGCACCCTAGAAATTCATTATATTTTCATTTCATGATGCAAAATCTTGGTTATTATGTTGACTTTTCACTTAAAAGCAAGTCTACTTTGCAATTATAATAAGGTACTTTTTAATTTGATGTCATTATTTCAATGTTATAATTTTATTTAAATTAAATTTTATTTAAGTCTATAAGGTGTTAAAATTAGGAAATATTAGGGCCGGAAGTCAATATTTTTTAATAAAAAAAAAGAATTAAAA
>NC_029787.2:126755035-126755688 GCF_000816755.2 Arachis ipaensis
TAAGAAGTAAAAAAGAAAGAGGAGAAAATAAATAATAACTATGTAATTAATAAAAGAACACAAGTATTATACATGCAAATTACAATTAAAATAGGACTATATTACGTGTATATCAAAATCAGTCACTAAAATCAGTTATCAATATAAAATACATATTGAAATATAAATATATATTAAAAGTAAATTAAACTACACGTGTATTTATACACAAATATATTGGTAGCTGATTTTAGTGGTTGATTTTAATAAAAAAATAACATTTTTGATTAAAATATAGTAGCGAAAAAATTGGATGAATGTATGTAGCTAGGGTTAGAGAAAACTGAAAAGCAAGAGATGAGAAAGAGTGAGGAATCTGTGCAATGTGATGATGTGACATGGATAGGGTCCCATGCAATGCAAACACTGCTTGCTTTAATATATGTAGCCAAAGACAAGCAGCTCTCACTGCCTCACATGCCTTTATTAGTTGGAATACTGAATGAGAATCCCATTTCCATTGCCATTGGCTGGATATCCATGTTCCCTTCTTATATACTCCTTTTATTTTTTTTCTTTTTTTTTTTCATTATATATAGAAAAATGAATTTTCAAAATTGAATTGTTGAAATAATAATAGAAAAAAATATATATATTATTAAATTAACTTGCAT
>NC_029787.2:126755694-126763717 GCF_000816755.2 Arachis ipaensis
AATTAAAAAAAATTGTATAATTATATAAATATTTGCTGGTGGCCATGTTTTTCGCTTTCTCAGGACAGATGGCCCATACATCAGAACCGTCCATTGCGGAGGATACTTCCCTGCTTGGATACATATTGAAAATGCCATTTACTTCATCAGATATAAAGAAGCTATGCATCTCACTTTAGCCAAAAGAGATTAGATAATAAAACAAACAAATAATAAATAAATAAATAAACATTTAGTGGTAACGCTTTTCTTTTTCTATAACTGGGATAAATACTTATTTAATCTCTCAACTTAAAACTAATTTTTAATCTTTAGGAAACATTTTAAGTGTACCGGAAGTACCGGTGCTCTAATTGTTTTAACCGTTAATTTAAATTATAAAAAATATATATAATATATATTAATTGAAATCAACGATTAAAATAATTGGTGCACTAAAAATTGTTCCCTTAATTTTTGTATATATATATTAATTGTAAACAATAATATATTTTGTAATTTTGAAAAACTGAAATAAAGCAAAGTCTAAAAGATTCTGGAAAGAGGAGGATAAGGACTGAAAAAGAAAGGACGGAAATATACCAGGAAAACGTCTTTCTTAGCTTCCCTTTTCATTTTTGTTGAATAAAAACATTTTAGTTACAATTTAAAAAAATTCGGTGTTTAATTTATTTTTTCTTTATTTCTTTCTGGGATAATGTTATTTAATCTTTCTACATGAAAAGGAAAACGAAAGATCAGTGTCTTGTTCTGTGACTAAAATATTAATGTCTATGCATTAACAATGTAGAATATTAAAAATTTTACACTGTTAATTTTTTTTTTCAAGAAAGCATCATTTATATTGTCTTCCAAATTGAGTTTAATTATATAACAAACCAACATGACTTACATTTTTAAATTTTTGTTAGTTGATACTGTTAATTTAAGCAAGTTAATTAACAGGTCTATGACGTATTTTAATTTGTAATGTCCAAATCTTTAGTTTTCTATGATATCTTTAAGTAGAATTGAGAAAAGTTTAATGGAGTTAAAAGATAAAAATTAACTTTATTTGTCTATTATTTCACTTGCAGTTATAAAAATATTTTTATTATAAAACATTAATAACATTTTATACTATTATCATAATAATATAAAATATTAATAATTAATTAAATATTCTTGTATTTTACGTTAAAATCACTTGTACATAAAAAAGTTAGCCTTTACCTGCATATCATTCCACTTGCAGCTATAAAATTATTTTATCCATGTCTAGGTTGCCACTTTTTTTATAAAAATATATATCTATATATAGTGCAAAAGCGAAACAAGAAGCGCATGCAATATATAACTCAATAAAAATTGTAATAGCATGTTGATAACTATTGAAAACTATTGTTCAATTTGATTAATGATTATATTTGGCAAATAAAATTAAGTTGTGACTAATGACTAATCTGGTCAGCCCTTCTTATTATTAATCGTTATAACATTTTTGTATTCTCGGTTAATATGTATGTAAACGACATGTAAAATCACTATAAACAAACACATGGAGTTTAGAGGCAAGCTGACCCTAACCCTAAATAATGGGAAAGAATCTACTTTTTTGGAGTAAATAAACTTTAATTTAATTCACAAGAAATAAATAAAAAAAAAGATTATTTATACAAAAATTATTTATTATATTAATTTATTATTAGTGTTGTGCACGTGAGTAGGTCATCAGTAATAATACATGATGAGTTGTAGTTCTCGCCGTCAACGCAAAACTGACACTGCAATCTTGCTCACTGCGAGATGCTTTTGAACCGCCACGTGATCAAACACCCATGTTATGCGATGCTATTATACTGTTATTCGTGGATTGCGAGATTCTTGGGTTGGACAATCGTTGTCTATATAGTCGCACGGTATTTTCTTCTCCTCTTATATAAAAAGTACCTCTTTCTTCCTCTTCTGTTTCTCATAATACTTTTTCATCTCGCAGAGTGTGACTGTTGTAGATAAAAATTTTGGTAATTTGTTAGAGCGATTTAGTAAAAGTGCTACCAGAATATTTTTTTTATATATGTAAAAGTGAGTTAGAGCCTAATGAAAAGTGTTATGTGTTTTATTAGTATTAATTTTAAGGTGATCGAATTCTATTTTACCCTCCCTAAAGTAACATATAATTTATTCTCTATGATATGTCACTTTTTAATTAGATGTTATCTTAACTTCATAACTTTTCAATTATTTTAATTTAATAAGAATTAATATTTTAACCATAATTAAACTATTTTATAATTAAATTATTATTTAAAATGAATAATTATATCATTTCTTAAAATATTAATAACTAAATTTATTTTTGTTTTCCCAAAACTCAAATCATTCTTTTCTAACACTTCTAGTTCTCTTTACTTGAATTTTCAAGTCATCAGTACTCCTTATTTATTATGGGACTAATAGTCTTGGCAGAGTCAAATATCACAAACTGTTACATTTTTTCGGATAAAAAAACAGACAAGGTCATGAATTTCACCACACATTTCATCTTCTCCATCAACACACCAAACAAAAGCTACAATTTGAATGGCATTACTTTCTATCTTGCTCAACCCAAATTTTTTCTTGCAACTCCAAGACTTGGCAGCGGCATCGGTCTCCTGTCACGTGCTCAGATGCAATTATTATTCTAATTATCTATTAAAATAGAAGTTTAGATTTTTATCCGTTTAAAATTAAAAGAGTAAAGTACCATTTGTACCCATGAAAGTTGAAAACGCTGACAAATGTACCCACGAGAGAAGAAAACTACCAAATGTAACCATCAATCGTGACATCCGTGGGACGAAACTAACCAAGCCTTATTCCGGCGTTGACTCCATTAGTAACGCATCCTCCGTGGCACTTCCCGGCGTGACATGGCTTGGGGGGCTTCTTACGTGAAAATTATAAATACAATTACCTAAAAATATAATTGGATTGCAAAATTATATTTTTTTAAAAAAAAGGGAAATTAGAATTGAACAGTTATCAAAGGTACACCTCTTCGCGCGTTTCACAGAACAGAGGGTAGAGTCCTAAGAGTAGACTGTTCATCTTCTCCACTCACAGAAAATCTCCGGTGCCGACGATAATCTCCGTGTTCAAGAGAGGGTGCTTCTTGGTGTGGATCGTGTGAGCTGTTGGAATTGCGTGGTCTCATCCATAGGTAAGCACTAACCTTCGATTTCTCTGTGATGGTTTTCTGGATTTTTGGTGCATGGTTGTGGGTATGATGTTTTTATTAGGGTGTCTTTTTAGTGGCTATGATGTGGTTGTGAATTCGTTTTCTCTTCTGTATACATGTGTGTTTGCAGATGACAACTATCCACATTACGCTAGTCATTAGTCACAGAGGAAAATTTGAAAAGGGTGATGATGGGAAACTGGCGTATGTTGGGGTGAGAAAACTGATATTGAACGAGTGAATGTGGACACGCTTAATAAGTTCTTCATGAATGACTTAGTAAAAGACATATGGTACAATGATGTGAGCGAGCTTTACTAGCTTGAACCTGGGAAGGAGTTGGATGGTGGGTTGAGGTTGCTTAGACTAGACATGGATGTGGTGAGTATGTATGAAGCAGCCATTGCTAATGGGAGGAGAGTTGAGGTGTTCACCGAGCATCCAGTTGACCTTCCTGAGTTCGTAGAAGAGAACAATGAACCCGAACCAGAGCTTGAGATATAAACTGTTAATAGGACCCCAGTGAAGCACAGAACCAAACTGTATGTTAGGAGACCCCCAACCCCAAAGAAGAAGAGAAAGAGAGTGGTGAAATTGAGTGAGACTGTAAGAGGTGTGCCTGGACCGGATGCTCAACAGAGGATGCTGTGATAGAGAAAGAAGTCCATCATACCCGAAGAAACACACAACAACCAGATTTAAGCAATGATCAACCAAATATACCCACCCATTCACCAAAGGTAACCTTCGATGAGGCACCAAGGATCATTCAGCTACCAAATCCACCCACTGAACCCAACTTACCGCCATATCAACCGCTGGAGAAGACTCATCCACACCCTGAACAACCAAATGTGTCAGCTGCAAGTGAAGAAACTGAAAACCAGATTCCAGTTTCTGCAGAGTCAGTGGCTCCCACTGTGGATAGAGGGTTTTCACACAGTACATCCCACAGCCTTGTCAAGAACCCGGTAGTGGTAGTCAACCCAACAGTTCACAGCCCGAACCAGATATAAATCCAAATGTGGATGGTAGTAGTCAACAGAAGTCCAAGAGACGATCAACAGTCAGGCCTCCACCTTCAGGGAAAACATTCATACCTAACCAGGATCCAAATAAGCATCCTTCATTTTTTATACCTGTGGATGGTGAAGATATGTCAGAGGCAAGTGCAGGGATGCATTGTTATGAGTCGAAGGAGCTTGATTCTGTTGCAAGTGATGATGAAGACAGTGAGCAGACATCATTTCCTCAAGCGAATCCAAATGCTCCAGTAAGGGAAGTAAGGTTGGAGCTTGGCATGGAGTTTGAAAATCTGGACCATTTCAAGAAGGCAGTTAGGAAGTTCAACATCAACATAGAGAGAAGCATATTCTTTCCAAGGGCGAATTCAACTAGGTGCAAGGCCATATGTTATGATGAGAGTTGTCCGTGGCAGATATTCTGTGCAAAACGGTCGTTTCTATTAAGCTTTCAGGTGAAGACGTTTGTGAATGAACATACCTGCAGCAAAGTTAACAGGAATAAATCTGCAGATGGTAAATGGGTTGTAGAGGAGCTTGAGGACAAGATCCGTGATCATCCAGACTTGACTCAAAGGCAGGCACAAGATTTTTTCAAGAAGGAGTATGACGTGATTGTGAACGAGAGGAAGATATACAGGGCTATGGTGAAAGCGAAACAACTAATAGAAGGGAGTGAAATAGCTCAGTATGCTATTCTTAGGGACTATGCTAATGAAATTATGAGGACCAACCATGGCTCCACTGTGAGGATTAGTACTGATTATGTTGAAGGGACTGGGCATAAATTCAAAAGGATATATATGTGCTTGGAAGGGTGTAAAAAGTGTTTTTCGGTTGGCTGCAGGCCTTTTATAGGGTTAGATGGTACTTTTTTAAAGGGATACTACCCTGGGCAGTTGTTGACTGAAATCGGCCATGATGCCAATAACCACATCTATCCGATATCGTACGCTGTTGTGGAGTGCGAATGCAAGGATAGCTGGAAGTGGTTTCTGGAACTCCTCCGAGAAGACTTAGGTGACGCTGCAATCAATGGTGTCAACTTCATGTCAGACATGCAGAAGGTAATATCTGAATTCCTATCCTCTGTGTATGTCTTCATTGTTATTTTAGTTTGTTACAATATATTCTGCTTACCTACTGCTTGAAAAAGAGAGTAAGTTTGAAAAAGAGAAAAGGGAGAGCAACAAGTGGCGGCCGTTTCCCACCGGAGATGATCCTAGAAATGTGTATGAAGTACAATGCCTGCCTCATAAGGTTATGGTGGATATAGGAAAGAGGACTTGTTCCTGTAGGTTTTGGCAACTGACTGGCTTGCCGTGCAGGCATGCGTGTGCTGCACTGGCATACCAGAATAGGAAGCCAGAGGAACATGCACATAACTGGCTTTCTATGGGGCATATAATAGCACATACCAGTACGTCATCCAGCCTGTCCCTAGTCAAGAATTCTGGCAGCATGTTGATCTACCTCCTGTATTGTCCCCAGTATACAAGAAGCAGATTGGGAGGCCAAAGTTGAAAAGAGACAAAAAGAACGACGCCCCAAAAGAACCTACCCCAGATCCTCATAGGGTCCCTAGAAAGTATGGCCCCATCACCTGCAAGTATTGCCTAAAGGTAAACCATAATTCATATGCTCCCATTACTTGTGCTTTCAATGTCCACAATTTGAAAGTTCATGTTACATGTATTGCAGACTGGACACAACAGTCGTAGCTGTTCCAAGAAGAAGGAAGCAATGGCTGGGAGTGCCGGGGGACAAAGTTCCAATCAACACCCAACTGCTGAGGATGATGGGGATGAGGCTGCAAGACTGGAGGAGATGTTCTGGGAGGAGACTCTAGAAGCTGTTGAAGCAGCAGCATCTCAGCCACCACATGTAAGTCTAATGATGTATTTTACAACTTCATTTTAAAAGTTTTTAATCAAATCAATCATATGTGTCTACTGTTGTAGGAGACCACCCCAATTCCTCAACCCATTCCTAATCCAGTGAGGTCTCCTTCAACCAGGCAACCAACTGCAAAAAAGCCACCAAGGAAGAAGAAGAATCTGCGAAGACCACCACCAACTACTCACCAACCACATTCTGCTCCAGCAACACCAACTACTACTACTCCATCACCCACGGCCTCTGATGTGGCACCCACTGTGACACCTCAAATCATGCAAGCTGCCTCCCAGGGCACTACTTCCAGATTCATGGAATTCATGCCTACTCCTACAGGGAGAGGATCAAGCTCAAGTAGGTGGCCTCAGCCTGCCTTCCGTCCACCACCAAAAAAGAGGTCAACAACTGCACACTTGAAGGAAGGGTCAAGCGGCAGCAGCAACTCCACTCCAATTCATGAAGCAAGAGTCTTTATATTATGTTTTTTTTTGGTACTGTGCCATGGCAGTTTATGTTGCAATTATTGGATATGTCACATACTATACCTACAATTGCTTATGTTTTGGTTTTCAGTGTTTGTGCATGGTTGTAGTTGAAAACTCATACCTATAACTTGAACACTTCAGTTGCTCAATTTCTACGTACTTATGAGCTTATTTTGCCTGTCTTTCATGTTATTTTGGAGCAGAAAGTAAAAATGACTTGAAATTAGTAATAGATAACTTCTGCAAATTTACAAGTCTTATAAGACTCTATTTGACATTTTTTGGATTTCAGATGTCTACAGATGACAGATACAGAATCGAACATGGGTATTTTTGTCAAACCCTAACACTCAAACTACTTGTCCTCAAAACCCCCTGAGAATCAGATACAAAGTGCAGACAACATTACATACCACCACCATTGACATAATCACAAGCCAAAACCTAACTTTACTAACTTCAGCTCCACACCTCCCTAACATCATGAGCATCTTCAGTTCAGCCTTAGCCTCATTAACGTCTTCCTGCATCTTTCTTTCTGACAGTGCTCTCCTCAAACCCTCCCATTGCCCTTCGATTTCGTCTACCCATGCAAAGAAGTTGCAGTCCGAGTTCTATCCATGGCAGAAAAACTAAAATCAGATACCGATTCAACCCACACAGAACATGGTGTAAAACGGGTTACCTTCCAATTGGGACAATGTACGAACCACCTTCCAGGATTCATCGCCGTCCCTGACTGTAACAGCGTCACTCCCAACTCACAGAAACATCTCCCATTGAACTTCCTATCATGCACCCTTCCTGAATTTGAGCTTCTAGACACACTACCACTACCATTCGAAGTTGGAGTAAACAGTCTTCGCCTCGACATTGGTATAATTTCAAAGATTTTTGTGAATCTATGGTTAGGGTTCTTATTTGGGATGGAACAAGATTTGAATTTGGGAAAATTTGGAGTTGAGGATACATTATAACGGTCACATAGCTCAGCAATCGACGTGTGAAGCCCCCCAAGCCATGTCACGCCGGGAAGTGCCACGGAGGATGCGTTACTAACGGAGTCAACGCCGGAATAAGGCTTGGTTAGTTTCGTCCCACGGATGTCACGATTGATGGTTACATTTGATAGTTTTCTTCTATCGTGAGTACATTTGTCAGCGTTTTTAATTTCCATAGGTACAAATGGTACTTTACTCAAATTAAAACAATTATTATTTCAATTATCTATTTGCATTCTAATTAACTCATTTTTAAAGGGAAGAATGAAAGTCATTACAAAAAGAGAATTAGGGTACCTAATTAACTGATTTGAAGAAAGAAGTTTTTTAGTTTTTTATTTTTTTCTTCTTCTGTGTTTGTGTTTGGAAAAGAATGAATTGAAAAAAAAAAAAGAAATTGTTATTAAAATGCTAATA
>NC_029787.2:126763751-126764036 GCF_000816755.2 Arachis ipaensis
TAATAAATTATATAATTATCCATTTAAATAATAACTTAATTATAAAATGGTCTAGCTATAGTTAAAATATTAACTCTCATTAAATTAAAATAACTCAAATTACAAATGTAGTTAATTATCAAGTTAGAATAATATCCAATTAGAAAGTAACACATCATAGAAGATAAATTTTACTTTAAAAAAGATTGAGTAGAATTATTTTAAAAGTTCATAAAATGTAAATATTTGAAGTGAAAATACAAAAGAATATTTTTTTATGAAATATTTAAAATGATATAAAATATA
>NC_029787.2:126764698-126765779 GCF_000816755.2 Arachis ipaensis
GATAACCTAAATCATCAGTATATATAACGATTTATGCGAAAAAAAATCCTTAATAAATTGTAGTTGTTTATTAAAAAAAAACTTTCACGCATAAATCTTATGAAAATATTTAAATTCTATATCCAAACTTTTTGGCCTTATTTTTTGTCACATAAATTCTTTGTTAATTATTTTGATTCAGGATATGGCAATCTCGCCAAATGGTAATAGTTTTAAGGAAATAATGAAATTCAATCTTCCCCTGTGTGTGAGTATAAGTTGCAAAATGGGGGAGTGATGTATGAACCAATAACTAGAAATAGTACAAGGGACAATGTCCTTTCTGCTTTGTACTACTGAAATTTTTATATATAAAAGGTGAATAAACTTTTCTTCCCAAGAAAAAGAAAGCAAGAGAAGCAAATTAAAATTTTAATATATTATAACATTTGACATGAAATTGACATGCTACCATTAAAGAATTGATAGATTACCTATTGCTAAGCATAGCATATGCCATGCTTCCATGTTTCAACGCCAGACAAGTTTTGTGTTGTGCTATATATATAATCGCTGGCCACTCGACCAACCAAAGTTAGTTTGTTTTTGATAAGTATTGATCTAACTATGTTGGTACCAGTGTGATTAGAATAAGAATTTTGCTGTGTTAGTTCTAAAAACAAAACAAAAATTAAATTCACCATAGGCCGACATATGAATAATGTTGCGATTAGCAACAAAAAAGCTACACAGAATAATTTTCCTATTAGAAGCAATCATGTAACTCTTTTCTCTTTCTTTTTTCGGACTGTTATTTATTTTTTTTCTTTTAAAGAAAGTTTTACTCGACAAAACATAAAGCCTGTTTATGACTTTCAATGGAATGGGCTTAGGGACCATTTATGAATGTTTAGTTGGCGTAAATTGTGGCCTAAAGCATCATTAACTTTGGTCCCAAAAGATTTTGAACCTTAAGGTTGGTAAGATAATTAATAAAAAAAGGTGGCCAACAAATTCTTTTTCTTTTTTTTTTTTCATTTGTCTTGTATTTGAATTACCATTAAATTTTTCATTACTAAAATTCTACCTTATTCTCCAAAAT
>NC_029787.2:126765841-126766259 GCF_000816755.2 Arachis ipaensis
TTGTATGTATAATTTTTTTTTGCATCAACTGTATATGAAAATTAAATTCTTAAAAATTTAACTTAAAAACTTTTCTAGAAAAGATAAATCTTATTTGAGTAAATGAGTTGTACTCCAGCCATTCTTTTCTGATCTGTTTAAGTTAGAATATGAATAATTGAATATCCTTAATCCTTTTCTCTCACAATTGGATCAATACCTTTTAACCAGCACCATGCTTTTGCATATCAAACACACGCAGGGCACTATTAGTCTAAGTCAGTTGATAAAATAGGGGGACAAATACTAAAAGTATTAATTTTATTATATGTTATTAATTTTACAATAAAAATATATCGTATATTATTTTTTATTTTAATTAAAATTAAATATTTTTTAAATTAAAGAATTTTTTTATCTTTTTTTTTATCTTTTTTCT
>NC_029787.2:126766290-126766780 GCF_000816755.2 Arachis ipaensis
TATCCACTCTATCTCTCTTATATTATTATTAATGACTAATTATAAATTTGACAATCAAAATGTCTAATATGACATTCTCTAATTATAATTAAAATTTAATAACCAAAGTGTGTCATATGACATTCTCTAATTAAAATTAAGATAAAATATTTCGGTTGAAAATTAATAAACTTTCTTTTTTTCATCCTCTTATCTATCTTTCTACCTTTCTCTATTTTTCTCTATCATTTCTACTCTACATATAACTTATAATTTATATTTTATATTATTAATTTGACAAATCAAAGATAATTTTAGTTACAATTAAAATAAAATATTTTCCTCTAAAATTAACAAACTTCTTCTCTCCTTTTTCTTTATCTCTCTTTTTTCTCCCTCTCTCTATTCTCTCTACTTTTCTGTTCTACAAAAAATAAAATTAATAAAATAATATAATTCAAATTAAAAGTATTATTATTATATGTATATTTTTATTTAATTTTAAATATTT
>NC_029787.2:126766801-126773502 GCF_000816755.2 Arachis ipaensis
TTATTTGTGTAACGGACTTAATACCTAATTAAATATAAAAGTATACACATTAAATTCTTTTAATTTTTAGATAATAAATATTAAAATTAATTATTAGTAAAAAATTAAATTCTTTCACATAAAAATAATAACTAAAAATCTTATTATTTGATTTTTTTAATTTACGGAGACCCTGACCCTTTTAGCTAACAAAGACTTTTGTTACCTATGACCTTTTTGTAAAAATAGTTTGATTCTATAAATTGTGTCATAATTTATAATGTCAAGATAAAACCGAAATAAAAAAATTTATATTCTCATAATGTTATTACGAACAAAAATGTTAGTAATCACAAATTTAACCACATATTTAACATACATAATAATACCAGTAGAACCTTATAGCAAGTAAATGTATCATTGAATAAATAAGCACAAATTTAACAACTTATTTAACACACTTGCAATAATAATATTAATGAATCCTTGAAACAAGTAATACAAGTATTTTTTTTCGTCGAATTAAATATAAATTGGTTAAACTTATGTAAATTAAAAAGCTATACAAAGATAATCCCCTATAAGATTAGCTTTTAATTATATTTACATGAAAGAAGAAATTGCGAGAAAAAATATCAATTGAGCGACACAGCAGTTTTATTGAGCAACTGAGACAAATCTCAATTGATTTTTTATGAAACTATAATCACTAATTGGCTGAACAACAATCATTACAAAAAAAAAGTATTATTATATGCACCTGTGGCTTTTTCTTCTATTGTGCTATCAGTTAACATTACATAGAATACAGACACCCCAGAATGAGGGGTAAAAAGAATGAATTTGAATATGGGATTCTACTTCTGTGTATTGGAAAGAAACATACAGAGTCACATACATGGGCACCGCAGCAGCTCTTCAAACTTATGTGTTCTTCCAATTTCTGAGGGCCATGTACAAGTAAAAATATCACCAGATTTGATTCACCTCATCGTTAGCCGAAGTGAAATCCTGAAGACTTGAAAGAACTGTTAGATAGATTTGGCAGTTTGAGAGTCGCAATAATGCCGCCTGCTAGAGCACATATGGATGCCAAAACAAAGGCAGGAACATTGCCGCCACCAAAGAGAGCATCCCATGGACCAGAACCAAGGGATATGACCATCTAAAGAAATCAACAATACGTTAAAGAAGAATTTTGACAAATAATTCTAACTAGTAAAATACAAATGATCCCATTAGTGAGTGAGGGACAACCAATATAGCCTACTACTACTAAAGTCCAAGATAAAGGCAACCATCGATTGGCCACAGTGCGATACCATCCATACACCACAAAAGAAAAAAAGAACATGAAACTGGTAGGTAATAACTGAAATCGGTAACAAGATAACAGGGAAAATCCTACCCAGGTTCCTTTAACAAAATTTACATTCTCTTGATCTTCACAATGTTATTTTTAGATAGATGGCTCCTTCAGTGATATTAAATTTTAATTATCCTATCATTAATTACAGGACTGGAATTTTATCCAAAAAATAATGATGACGATAACAAAAAGATTAGAGGATGAAGGCGGCTCTTTTTAGTTTTTAGAGTATGGATAAAGGTGTTAATTGCATATTAAAGATCAAAACACCAAACTTCACATAATTAATATTTCAGTGTGAACAGACATACAAATGGAACTTGAAATCAAACTTGCAATAATAATAACATTAACATTTTTTTCAAAGACATGATTATGTCACTTCAAAAGAGTCTAACCCATGAATGGACTCATAACAACAATACTTGAGAATAATAAATTACCTGTGGAACAACGATTGCAAGATTTAGAACTCCTATAGCCAATCCTGCACAACCAATTGGATGTCATGAAATCATAAACTTATCTTAGCTGATCAAATATTAAGCACACATCTTCAGCATTGAATACTAACCTTGGCCACCACCTGAATCAGCAGTCAACTCCGCTGTGACAGCAAAGGGAACACTATAGGTAATCTGCAATCAAAACATGGGAAATCTATCCTGTCATGAACTTTCAGGTATGTTAATGGAACTAAGCTAGAATTGGTAGAGAAGATTGGTTGGGTAAAGGAGGAAACTGGCAAAGTGAAGAGTTTGGTGCCACAGCATTCCTAGGACTTACCGCAAGAGGAAAACCAAGAAGAACAAACACAACCAAGGAAGCAACCTTGATTCCTTCACTTGCTCCAATTACATGTTGAATACCTCCAGGGTGATCTTGGATGGAAATCAGACTAATTACAGCAGTGCCAGCCATGCAAACAAAGACGATAAAATTGCTAACAGCCCATACTATTCTTGCACCCATCCAGTTACACATTGGTTCAATGAAAAACGAGCTAATTCCCAGGACAATCTATCAAGCCATAAATGCAATGTAAGATTTATGATTACACAGGAAGAAACAAAGTTAATTTAAAATAATAAGTCACTGATCATTATTGGTAAAAACTTCGTGACAATTCTCTTCAGAAAACCCCCTCCCCTTTTCTTTCTCCCCTCTTTAAAAAAATGATGCTCAAATTGTGAGTTCTTACTGAATTCAACAGCAAACCAAATGCACCTTCTCTAACACCTTGATCATAAAGACCTACTTCGGCAGAGCTCCCTTTTGGATCTCCATGATAAACTTCCCTCCCCATCCAATCCGTATCAAACAGAAAGAAGGGAAACCATGACAACTGCAAGTAACAAAGGTCAAAGGGTTGAAGGAAACATAAGAAGGATCTCAAGTGGGATGCATATGCACAAGCCAACCAACATTCACAACCATTTTAGAAATGCAGAAATGTATATAATGTATGTACTGCAGTACCTACCCAAGTAAGAGCCATTACAACAAGCACTGAGTGCATTGCAGGTGGCAAATGCCTTAAACTTGTCAATAAGTTTACTAATACTGCTCCAGGTCCATCCATAAAGTTTTCATTATGATCTTCCCCAGCTTGCAAATTCTCATGTTTTAGCTCTACATCTTTCTCAATGTGATCCTCATTTATCTTTCCATTGATGTCATTTGATAAAGGCTTTGATTTTGAGAGTTCAAAGCCATTTTGTTGTTCATCCAGTAAAGGATCAGAATCTGATAAGCGACGATGCTGAGTTGTAGTAAGCGGAACCTCATCAGCAAAATATAGGGTGACAAGTGTGCATAATGTCAAGAAAACCTGCTGACATTGACGATTAGATTCCACTAGTGAAAAGTAACTATACATAGATTTAAGGATTTAATTTTGATATGATGATAGTACAAAAAGTTTTGTGTAGTCATCCTATTATATGATGTCCTAACAACAAACACGTTAGTCCTTTATATCCACTACTCTGAAAGTCATATATTCTTATATGATCTGACAATATATAAAATGATATCAGATAGTAACCCACCACAGCAACAAGAAATGCGGCCTTAAGATTGCCACAGGCTTCACAGCAAGCTCTATTTGTCAGGAAAGGGAACCATCTGCTCAGGTAAGAAACAAATAATATCAATGAGCAGAAAATAAGCATTAACTTCAAGTAAAACCTATACAAAATACAAATATGGTAAACAAAGCATGCTTCTGTAAAAGATAGAATCCTCATTCTTCTGAGAGACCCTTCACATGAGTTGTTCTACGCCATCCTAAGGATCCCTTCTGCTATAATAACTCTTCAGCATATAAATGTAAAACAAATTATTGTTACTTGTTTCAAACAAATTGATTTCATAAGGAAATCTGCTAGATGGCTTTAATTGCTAGAATTACATGCCATGACTAGTGACCTTTGCATGAATAAGGGGGCTTATCTCTACATTTCATCATTGACAAAATGCCATTCTCAAAGGAACATGAGCAATGAGTTTTATGTTAGCACTGTGCGAAATATTAGCAAGGCCTCACCTGTTCCACTTTCCACTAGCACCAGCAGAATATCCCAGGATATTGCCAACTGCCATCCATGAACAAAATATAGCATTTGCTACATTGCGTTGATCAGGACCTAATAATAGGAAAATTATTGTATCATGATGTTTTGTCGATATCAAGAAAGTATTTAATACAAGATGAAAATCAAGAATCCACATTGTGATTGTTGAGAACGTGAACAAAGAAAGCATGTAAAATAAGCAAGTTCTACCTGAAAGATCAGCCAAAAGTGCCCGAGCTGGCCCCTACAAATTAAAATTTGAAAGCATAAAAGAAAACTTACTTTCTTTCATCAATATAAAGATAACGGAAAGAAGCACATTCTAATTCTTTGACCTTACCTGCACAGTGTTGTTGGCAAGATCCAGCATCCAGAACCCAAGAATAAATACAAGAGCAGCTCTTGTTCGGGTGCCTTTAAATGTGCTAGAATTTCAAAAATATAAAATTCATTAGTATTTAAGTAGGTTCATAGACGTGAAATTTTAAAAGCAGAAGTGTGGTAAAACTAAAGAGTAAACAAGAATGAACAGATGGCAAGGGAAACCTGCAATGCTCACTTGTATCCCCAAATAAATATCCAATGTCTGCAGAAAACCCAATTAATATCACCTACATTACAAGACATAATTTAGCTAATGTGAAATTAAGTGTCAAAGTAACCCAGATGTAAACAATAAGGACCACTGATGCTTACAGCCAAGGAAATCATAAGGGATCCTGCCAGAATGAATGGACGCCTTCTACCATACTTCGAAGTACATTTATCACTCCATATACCAACACAGGGTTGAACCTGTGATAAAAGGTGACACAAATTTGTTATTTGCATGATTAAATCAATCCAGTAACAAATCATAGATTTGTCCAGACCAACACCCATATTCCATAGATGGATATATGTTATAAAGTTAATAAACATTCAGTGAAAAGGCATAGACGCTTGAATATAATTTAATGGAGCAAAAGAAAAAAACAGGCATGAGAAGAATTTTAAAGACAATTAATATAAAAATTAAAAATAAAGCAAGACTATATCACCTACCACAAGGCCAGTAATGGGGCCACAGAGCCAGATAAATGAAGAAAATGCATGTCCTATACCCAACGTCTGCACCAAAAATGAGTATACAGTTAATTGGAAAGCTGAATATAATGCTATAAAGACACACATTAAACATTGACAGCAAATTAGTTAATACCAAAAGCATATATTAAAAAAAAAGATAATCATCCAAAACAAGTCAAGCAGAAAACCATGCAAGCAGATACACCTCTTATGCAACTAAAATAACTAAATAATAGAAATACTCCTCTGAGGCCAATTGCAATTGATCCGCTTACAGCTCAAAAGAATCTGCGTGTGACAACTTTGAAATACCACTTCAGTGGCGATTGGTGAATGCTAAACTGTCGAACAAAGTTTCCGCAGACAAGGCCCCCCCAAAAGGAAAAGAGTATCACAATAACGGGTGCGTATTTAATAAATCCCCAGAACTTAAATCAGACTAGCACATAACATAGGTACACGGTAGAGCTAACAGCATTATACTTTAGCCTACTATGCAAATTACAGAATGCAGGTACAATAATAAAAGATAGTGCAACGAAGCTTTCCCGTACTGACTATTAAGCCTATATAGAAATCTATTTATTGACCCGTACAAATCAACTAGCTTCATCTACTGTTTAAAATCACAATCTCGCAGCCATTATCCGCTCTCAACAAAAACCAGTAACCCTCAATCACCTACCGTAGCAACTAGATTCTAGCAACAGCAAACAAAACCCATAATTTCAATTCCCGTACTCTTTTCAAAGTCAGCATTCACTCCAAAAAGCAAAACCTCCCGAGGTTTAGCAACATGCCCCCATTCTCTAAACAATTGAAGGGAAAAAAAGAACTCAGAATCTAACTCACAAGGATCCGATCAAGCACATTCCCCCCCCCCCCCTCTTTTTTCTTTTGGATAGAAATCAAGCACAATATCAGAACATATTTAAAAAAAAAAGGTCAATTCAACCTGTATGTAAGGAGTGAGGAGAGAGAGCTGCAAGGCCCAACCGAATTGAACGCCGGCGGCGACGGTGCAACTGAGTACCAGATTGACCAAGCTGGCGTTCTTGGGCGGAGTAGGAGGGATCGGAGATCCATCATGAGAGTGAGAGTTTTGCGCGATCCGGCGGCGATGGTTGACGTCCTCGACGCCGACCAGCTCCACCTCATGCGCGGCGGAATCCTCCCTCAAATTCCTGTACGGAACGCGGATCGACACCGCGTCAGACTTCCCCGCCATGACCGGCAACGCGATTCAGTAGCTACCAATCGCAATGCGCACGATCTGTTTGTCACAATGCTCGTGTACATTCACTTCGATCCAATTGCGAAAGAAAAACGAGAAAAAGGATAGAATTCTATTCCAGGGTTTATCGTTGAAATTGGATTTTTTTATCTGAAAGATAGAATGAGAGAGTCAAATTTGGGAATTAGGCGGGCGAAGGAGGAAAGGCGTTGAAGAATAGGTGCAAGGTTGGAGGCTACCATACTCTCGGTGCAAGCGAGATCTGCTACGTTGCATCAGTGTGAAGAATTCTACATCGGCGTCTGATTCACTGCCACGTGGCACAATTGCTAATGCTTTGGTATTCACTGCTTCCTAAGGGAAACAATGACCCGTAGAATTTTCTACTTAGAATTTTCACTTTTATATAAGAGAGAATATAATAAAACAGCAAAGCTAAGCGCCAAATTTGTGCTAGATTTGTGGGTTATATGTA
>NC_029787.2:126773648-126777889 GCF_000816755.2 Arachis ipaensis
TTTATGAAATTAGTCAAATAATTTGCTCTTATTTGGTAAGAGAGTGCTAATGCTGGGTAATCAATTCAGTCTAACTTTCTTTTGGTACAATGGAATCAAAACTAAAAGTGGGAAATGGGAAAGTATTGGGTTTGGCAGGAAAAGGTTTTAATTTTTTTTTCCTCTTTTTATTAATTCTTTAAATTCCTTATTTTAAAGTCTTTAATCAATGTCATAGCAAAAATCCTTACTCAATGAATACTCGCCACTCGGTTTTAAAAACTAAACAATTTTTTATCAACAACCATTTTTTGTTTTTTATTCTATATTACCGACTTGGGTTACATAATTTTAGTGCCGTGGAACCAAATTCAACATCTGTGGTCTCCCTTACACTGGAACTTTTCTACCCAAAGGGTATGAGGTCATTGAAATTTGGAATATGAATCTGATGTTTGATTTAATTAGGACCATTGGATCTACAGATCTGAACATTCCAGATCGTAGGGTTGAATAGTTGAATTTAAGTGTCACTCTAACTTGCATTCAAGGTGTCCCAATTTCTGCTTTTATAATATTTAAAGTAAATAACAATCAAAGGGGAAGCTTGACTATTAGAAACAACAAAAAAATATATGAATAAATAAAACAAGGCCACGTAAGGAGCACTGATGTGGGTGCATACGCTGTTTGACTCGGCTCAATTCTATTGCATCACCCCTTGGTGCATAGTTTGTTAAGGAGAAAAAAATGATTATGCAGCTAAATTTACCTTACTAATCACATCAAGACAGTTAAATTACACATGAAATTGTAGTCTTGTAATAGATCATAATACTAATACACATAAAGCAGTAAGTTCAGCTGTTCATATGTATATACAAAATATGAAGCATGCATAGCTATACTAATAACAATACTATAATAACAAGCTATATTCAGAACAGGGAAAAAAGATAAACAAGAAAAGAGAGTTGAATTATGGTTATGGACTTATGGTTATGGCTATCAACTTACGGCAATGGCTCAATTTTTAGCTCCACGGTTACCTAAATCGGAAGCAACCTGCGCTGCCCGGGTTAAAGCACCGGAAACCCAGAAGGCACCTTTAGAGAAATAGCTACTATTAACTACAGTGTTCGCAGCTGCAGCCACAGATCGTCCCGTGGCAAATGCAGCTGACTTGGCTGTTTCTGATACATGATACCTTTGATCGGCGGATCTAACGGCCTCATAGCTAGCTGATAACTTGTCAGTGAGGCCAATTCTCTGGCTCAGCTCGGCTACCTTTGCTGTTGCCGTGGCTGAAACCCCGTGGGACTCGTCGAATTCCTTAGCCTTGGCTAATGCGTCTTTGCTGAGGACATACCCTTTTGCTATCATGGTCTTGACGACTTCTTGAGTCACTGTAACTACTTCTCCGGCAGAGGAAACAAATTGGTGGCTTTGTAGCGTCTGAAAGAGGACATGCTAGACCATGAACATTCAATAGAAAACTACAACCATTGGTGGTTGAAAACAAATGAAAGAAATACATCTACATACAGTTGATGAATCGTCGTCATGGTTATAGGATGGCCGGTTCCAATGATCGAACTCATCTTCATACTGCCCCCAGCGAGTAATGCATACACTTTGGTCTAAAATCGTGGCTCCCTAACACATCAAATTATGTAGAAAGGTATACACAACACATCAATCATATAACTTATCAGTGACCAGCTTAAGAATTACATCGGTCCTGAACATGAGTTTGATGAATACTCACACTTAGCAAGCAAGCAGTTTCTAGGGAATAAGCATCTTTGAATGTCACATATGCAGTGCAAGCATAATCACCAGACCTGTATTCAACAATATTATAAGCAAGTTTTATAGCATATTTTTAACACACTAGGTCCAACTCATCTGCAAGAATTAGCAACAGGGGAAATAGTAATCATCTCTGTCATGACTAATTAAAACACAGTACCAGTGGAAATTTGAAAATCGTATCCAAAATGAACATTTTTTGGAGTCTGATCTGTAGCATTTTACAACAATAACAACAAAGTATTGTTACTCTAGGTGGGATCGGGTGCATCAATCAAACAACACCATTGTACTGTGTCAAGAATCATGTCTGAATTTGATTCATGTATTGAGAAAAAGCAAAGCAATCAAGTTGAAATATACCCGAAGCAAAGCAACAAAAAGAAAGAAATTAAGTTTCACTTTAAAAACTATGGACAATAGAAAGAAGGGAACATCAAGAATCAACCCATAGTCCATACAAGATACAGCATGCTACAAACCTGATAAAGTGATAAAGATCAAGTATTACCTGACAATTTCGACATACTCAATTGCACCAGAGAATGCGAAAAAGTCGTACACATCCTTCTCAGTGGCTTTTGGCGATAGACTGGTAACTTCTACGGTATATCCACTAGACATGTTTCTGTTTTGCTACTTGTTTAGTATGAACACAACGGAGGAACAGAAATGGTAAAATCAAGTCAAAAAGGTAAGGATCATAAAACATAGGCCTAAAAGCTACGGTAAACAAACAAGAATTGTAAGTCAAGTTGTTCTTATTAAAGAGAGTAAAGATTGAAGAAATACAGAAGTATAAGAGAAATGGATGGTGGAAATGGTTTAATCTTGCTAATTGAAGGAATCTAAATATACTAGGCCATAAGATAATATGAACTATATTGATATAATATGATCATATTGTAGTGTACTAGTGTGTTACAACTTACAAGAAGCAAAAAACTAATACTGTTTATAGTGATCTTAAAACACTCATCCTAATGAACAAATAGAGAATAAGTTTTGATACCATATTAGGATTGAATGTAGTCACCAAAAAAATATTAGGATAATGTACTTAGTTCACTCCCAAAAGTTAGCTCATGAAATGGAGGATGCCCAAACTCTTACAATGGCTTTCCAGGGCTTATCTCTAGGCGATGTGAAAATCCTAACGACAAACAAATCTGACATTTCAATAGCATCGAAATTACCAAAAACCGATTTCTTCAGCCACAATCCTGAAAGTCACTGTCCTACATCTACACAGCAATACAGGACACATACAACTAGCTATGAAATGGTAGTTTCTTGCCTCAATGATCGGCCACCACCTCCCCAACCTCAAATACTTTTGTCAATCCACCCCACCATCACCTCAACCTCACCAAATTGATCACGTCAATTCCTCAGCCACTAATCAGTACCCAACATCACCACCACCACTTCTTGTGGCCACCCAGCCACTATCCTAATTTCAACCACCATTCTTCTCAAATTTTCCCCCAATACTATTTTATGCTTTGACTATAGCTTTACTACCCCCAATATCTTGTGATCTAAGAATTCCTCATTGATTTTCCAGCATTAGATTTCCAGGTTTGAATTTCCCAACCACATTCCTCTTTCTTAAGAACTATTCTACCGATTGAATTATACATCATTATTCCCTTTCTTGACCCAACTGGGCACCTTCATTGCCCAAGTTCATACTTCCAATCACAGAAATATAAAAAAAAAAAATCCAAAAAATAGTATTTTTAATAATAAACGACAGAGAGAGAGAGAATAAAAATTGAGGTAAGATAAGAGAGTAGCGTACAAGTTCAGGGAGGGTTGAGAATTTAGATCAGCGAATTGAGCAGAGGAAGCCAAGCCAGACACTGTGATGACGGTGGTGTGGTTTCTACAAGTAACAACCAATTAACTGTTCGCTCTTGTCATTCTCTCATTTCCAATCCCCATTATTATGTGGTAGCAACCACAATTTTAACATTCTCATATTTTCTTAATCAATAGAGTTTAATTATTTTACATATACGTATAATTATATCCTTTTTTTTTTTTGGATGATCATGATTAATTTTGATATATTATTTGTTTTCTTTTAATAATTTTAGACATTTCATTTTAGTTAAAATAAAGATCATTTTCTATAAAATATAACTTTTATCTTTATAGGAGATTTTAATATTTATATCAAAATATAAATTAATTTTATATTAAATGTACAATAATTTTATTCCTTAAAAATATTTTCAATTATTTTTTTTTAAAAAAATAGCTATTTAAAACAAGCACGCACATTACATTATATTTATTATCACCATCATCATTGTTGTCATCATCAATAATAGAGATTGCTCATGTTGTTACATTTTAAATTTTAATCAAAGAAGATCATTTATATTTGAGAAAAGGATAAATTAATCTTTAATTTTTTAGTTTGTAAATATTTAAATTTTTAA
>NC_029787.2:126777915-126778272 GCF_000816755.2 Arachis ipaensis
CGATTTTTGAGTCTAATTTGTTCTATTTTAAATTTTTTTTTATATATGCATCTATATCAATCAGGTCAATACAACGGAAGTCACATTTAATTTTTTAGTTGATTTTCACAAACTCAAGTGAACATGAGGGATCGATATATCCAAGTTTTAAAAATGTCAAAAATTTTAAATGTATTTTCAAATTTTCGAAGATTTAAATATCTCTGCGCATCAAAAAGTCTTTGGTCAGTTTGAATTGACTTTTAAAAAAATACTTAATTTTTTTTATCTTTTTTAATAAACAAAAATTATTTTATATTTAAATAATTTTTTTAAAATTAATTTTTAAGTATTAAAAATATATTTTTATTTTTTTTA
>NC_029787.2:126778332-126785803 GCF_000816755.2 Arachis ipaensis
TATTTTAATTTTCTCTTTATATGTTTTTTTTTTTTTATTGGACTTTTCTCTTTATATGTTTAAGCAAGATTTTCAGTACTACTAGTCTACTACTACTAACATGGATCTATAAGTCAATGGCCCAAGACTTTTAGAAATCAATTTCATCATTATCTGTGCCTTCAAATAAAGTCAGAACTAAAGAAGGCCCAAATAAATAGGAAGTCCAATCTGGCTTAAGATAATTTTCATCTAAATCAATTCCATTCTTTTGCAGTGGAGGCTTAGTACAGATGGCATCCGAGTTCAAGTAAAAGAAAATTCTACTCTTAAAATATTTGCTGACTTTTGTATTAGAGTCTTCTTTAAGTACCCCTTACTTCTCCAAAAAAAATTCCACTCTTTTAAAATATTTGCTGACTTTTGTATTAGAGTCTCCTTTTAAGTACCCCCTACTTCTTCACAATGATTCTGGTGTCACTAACCATAGTAAGCGCCTACTGCAAGATCTAGACTAAATTTTAATTGAAATATCAAGTTAGTTACAACTTATAAATCTTAATTAAGTTAAAATTGTTAAATAAGTAGTCTTAATATAATATCAAATACGATCGAGTAAATAGACTTTTAGTTATATGGACGATAAGGATGTTCAAATTCATGACGACTAACTTTTATGTGTATTATCCATAATTTCACATAACATATCAATAAATCATTAGCAACATTAGGAGAATTTAGATTTTTCTCTTTTAGTCATGTTGAGATAAATAAAAATAGAATAGCTCATGAGTTAGTTAAGATGGCTCTTATTAATTTAAATTTGGTGTGAATGGAAAAAGTACCAAATCATGTAAAAAACTAAAAAATATAATCTAGTCATGCTGAATATTTTACTGCCAATGGATTGAATCAACACACTTTTCTCGTCCAAAAAAAAAATACCATATCAATAAATTATTTTTAGTTATTTTAAAATATAATACTATTTTTATTTTTCTTTTTTTACTTTTTTTTTTATAAATAGGCCCTTGTTGGTAATTTTTGGATTTTTTTTGTGTATAAGTTTTGATATTTGATGTGTACTTCTGTAGTCACGAAAATATATGTAGATTTGGCGTCAATTAAACTTGAAATATTAAAAGCACTGTGTTCAACTTTAAAACTTCAGTTATACAATAAAAAAGGTCCTGAGAATAACTTCAGAACTAAGATCAAAGATCGAACGGCCTTACCTATCTAATTTTTATATATTAAAGATAAAATCTATCCCACTCTCTTAATATTAAAAAATAAGTTATCTCTTATTATATGGTCCGATTATATGATAAATTATTATTATCCATTTGATTGAAATAAAAATTTTATTTCTTTTTTTATTTACAATAAACATCAATTTTGGTTCTAACTTATGGCAAGGCCTGCATGGAGGGACTTCATCCTATGAACTTGGATGATCTTATGATGTATTACTGAGTTTCAACCGTGAATATACAATTCATTGCAATTAATAATTTTTAAATAGAATAAATGATGAACTTGAATAATCGTGTTTACAAATATCATAACAACCTAACTCCACAATCCCTATTTATTAGCATTACAAGCTCCGAAGCATTTTGATAAAATCTGCTATAATGATGCAGAATTTGAATCGAAAAATAAGAAAAAAGTAAAAGTGTAAAATGAACTTAAAAGAGATTTAAATATAAAATTATGATTGTGGTTAATCTCATTTACTTTTAAACGACTAATTCTATATTTATAGATATTAGAAAAACTAAAATATACTAATTTAGTACTTTTCTAATTAATTTAATGTTATGATTTAGCAGTTTTTAACAAACTTCAGACCCTAACAAACTTACGTAACAATTCTACTAATTTGAAGATACAACTAATTAGTTATATGAGCTGCATAGCCTTATCATCTAACAGTCTCTCTCAAACTTGGAGTGCATATATCAACCAATCTAAGTTTGCGATAAAACGATGCAAATGATCCTGGAGCTAAGCTCTTTGTGAGCACATCTGCTATCTGCTCTCCACTGGGGATTGGTAGTAACTTTAGTGAACTATCTTGTACTATACTATCTCTCACCGTATGATAATCTATCTCGATATGCTTCGTTCTTTCATGAAATACAGGGTTGGCGGCTATATGCATTGCGGACTGGTTGTCGCAGTAAAGAGTGATTGGTTTGCTCAGTGGGGTATGAAAGTCTCGAAGTATGTAGCTCAGTCACCTTCCTTCACATGTTGCCAAAGCCATAGCTCTATACTCCACATTCACTGATGATCTAGCAACTGTAGTTTGCTTTCTACTTTTTCATGACACAAGAGATGAACCCAAAAGGAAACAAAATCCAGAGATAGATCTCCTTGTGTCTAGGCATGTCTTCCAGTCTGAATCTGAATATTCTGTGAGCGACAAATCTAATGAGGTGGCAGAAAATTTTATTCCGCAGGCTGGTGCACGCTTTATATATCTTAAGATGTGCAGACTGCTTTGAAATGATCTGTTGTAACCCAGTCCAAGTACTGGCTCAACTTGTTGACTGCAAATGAAATGTCTGGTCTTGTATTTGTGAGGTACAGCAGCCTCCCAACAAGCCTGTGGTAAGGAGTCAAGTCAGTTAATGATGTGCATGAAGATTTGGACAGTGGAGTTGTGTAGTTCATTAGCGTAGTCGTAGGCTTGGCATTTGTACGTCATTTCGAATTCATGGAGGAGATTAGTAATATATTTTTGCTGATTCAAGACAAATCCCTCTTTGTTCCGTGCGATTTCAAAAATCAAAAAGTACTTAAGTTTACCTATGTTCTTGATGTTGAATGCATCCTCCAACACCTTTTTTATCCGGTTGATTTCATTCATGTTATTGCCAGATAAAATCATATCATCCACATACACAAGAATGCAAGTGAAATCATCTCTCGTGCCTTTGGTAAAGAGGGATGTATCTGCTTTGGATTGAATGTACCATGAAGCTTTGAGAACTGAGCATAATTTGTAGTTCCATTGACGACTAGCTTGTTTGAGCCCATAAAGAGATCTTTCAAGCTTACAAACATTGTTTGGGCCGGGGGAGCTGATAAACCTGGAGGAACCTTGATATAAACTGTCTCAGGGAGGATCATCATGTAAAAAGGCAGTGTTGACATCAAATTGGTGGAGAAACCAACCCTTAGACGCTACAAGTGCCAACAAAACTCGAAGAGTAGACATTTTTACTACAGGACTCAATGTGCCAAAGAAATCGAATCCAGGGATTTGAGTATAACCTTTTGCAACGAGCCTGCTTTGTGTCTTTTCACTGTCCTATCTGCTTTGGGTTTGGTTTTAAAAATCTATTTGCACCCCACTGCTCTCTTTCTTTTAGGTAAGGATGTAACAGTCCAAGTTTTATTTGCTTCAAGAGCATTAAGTTCTGATTTAATTGCCTCTTTCCAACAATCATGTTGAATTGCTTGTTCATAACTTTGAGGTTCAATGATAGAATCAATAGCTAAAAAAAGAATTTTGTGTTCAGGTGAAAAATTATCGTAGGACATGTACTGAGAGAGTGAATATCTTGCCTTGAAAGATGATTGGGATTCATTCTGAGTTGTTGTACTGATTTGAAAATATTGAAAATCAGACAAATATGCTGGTGGTTTTCTAATCCTACATGATCTCCTAAGAGCTAAAGTTGGTGAAACAGTGAATGTATGAGAAGAAGGAGGAACAAGAGTTTGAGTATGATTAGTGTGTGCATCGTGAGGTGTATATGAGGTGATGAGATGTGATTGTGAGTGAGGTGTATGTGAAACATGATTTGGTGTGCTAATAGCAAATCCTGTAACATGAGGTTATGTATTATTTGTAATAGGCATAATGAGTGTATGTGCTGATATGAATGTGTCATCAAAGAGTAAAGCACGATTATTTGAAATTTGAGCATTATTAATAGATGAATTGTTAGTGAATGAAGAGTCAGGGGCATATTTAGTATGAAAAGAAAATTTTTTTTCATAGAAAATGACATTCTGTAATAAAAAAAAAGTTTATTAGTTTGCAAATTCATACTTTAGTACCAAACTTAAAACTTAAAAATGCAGTTTGTTTGGCTCTCTTTTCTAATTTGGTTTTGTGAGCAGCTAAAGTCGAGGCAAATGCCAAACAGCCAAAAATTTTAAAATGTTTGGTATAAGAGAGTTTATTAAACATGACTTGATAAGGGCTTTTTAAATTCAGAAAGGAGCTAGGAATTCTATTAATGACATGAATGGCATGAACAGCAGCTAAATGCAAAAAGTTTTAAGGAACATTACTTTCAAATAGAAAAGCTCTCGTCATGTTTAAGATATCCTGATGCTTCCTCTCTACTATACAATTTTGTTGTGGAGATTCCACACAGGTGGTTTGATGTAAAATACCTTTTGAGTTATAAAAATCATGCATGATAAACTCCTTATCATTATCTAATCTTATGTATTTCACTTTTTTTTGAAATTAAGTTTCAATCATTGTGATGAAGTTTCAAATTATGCTTGGCTAAGAAAAAAATCTGATATATACCTTGGAATGGGGCTTGTGCCTCAATTGGATTTGAAGAATTTTAATGAAAAAAGAGACATGTACAGTAGCACTACTGTCCAAAATCCGATCATTTGGTTTCAATTTATGTTTGGCTAAGGAAAGAATGTGGTATATACCTTGGAATGAGGCTTGTGCCTCAATTTCCAGTTCTAAGTTATGAATAAGATATTTTTCACGATCCTGGAATAAAGCAATGAGAGCTTGTTTTGGATCTTTGGAAAATAAAGAACTTAAACTGTTATTATTCTTTTCTGAAGTAGAGTTACTGGTTTTTTCAATTTTATCATTAGTAGTGACATGATTTATGGTTCTTGAGCTTGAATCTTGCTGGTAGTGTGGAGGAAAACTATGCTTGTGATAGCATGTGTCAACCAAGTGGCCAGTTTTATCATAATGAGAGAACTTCTTGATCATTCTTCTTCCTCCTAAGCCACAGCCTCTACCTTCACGCCCTCTCCATCTTCCTTGAACGCTCATGTTGTCTTTATTAGTGTTGAAGTTGCTGTCAATTGCAGCATTTACTAACATCTTGCTTTCTGCATGATCTGAAATTGACATTTGCCTTTCTTGTTGCAATAATAGTGAAAAAAAGTATTGACATCAGGGAGCGGTCTCATTAAGATGATTTGTGATCTCACATTTTTTAACTCATCATTCAAGCCTCTTAAGAACCTAACCACTTGTGACTGCTTATTGTATCCTCTAACAATCTCTAATCCACACGTGCATGATCCTATACAATTACATGATGGAATCGGTTAAAACTCTTCTAATTCTTTCCATAGTCCCTTCATCTTTGTAAAAAACTGAAGTGATTGACAAATCTCCTTTTCTTGTTGAGTACATTTCTTCTTTCAATTTAACGATTCTAAACAAATCTCCTTCGTAAAATTTGTGCTTAAGATCTTTCCACAACTCTGATGCCACATTACACCACATCACACTTTGTAAAATCTTACTACTTAAGGAAGCATGCAACCAAGACAGAACAAAGGTGTTGCATCTATCCCAGCTTCAAACGTGCAATCAGATTTCTCGGATTTTGGTAAAGATCCGTCTATAAAACTGAGTTTGTTCTTTATCTTCAGTGATATCCAAACCGATCGAGACCAAGAGTGGTAATTCAGTGTAGTTAGAGAATTTGGAGTGAGTAAAATACCTGAATTTTCACTCGGATGAAGGTAGTACGGAGATGCACGATCTTGCATCAAATTTGTGCTTGGTTTCACAGATTGAGCGATATGCCCTTGCATCGTCGCTAGCTGGTTCATCAATTGAGCCAAATTTTGAAGATCCAAGGCTGAGAAAACTTGAGTTTCCATATTTTGACATGGGCCTTGCTCTTGATCAACTATACTTTCTGCTAATTTGTCAAAGTTAAACACAATTGCAGATTCTCAATTCCACGATCTCTCTATCTTGCAATGGAGGAGATCTACCAAGGTGTCATCGTTTGCACATCCACGCTCACTACACTATGATAAAACCTGTTATAATGCTGCAAAATTTGAATCAAGAAATGAGAAAAGAGTGAAAGTGCAGAATGAACTTGAGAAAAATTCAAAAATGAAATTGTGATTATGGTTAATCTCATTTACTTGTAAATGACTAGTTCTATATTTGTAGATACTAGAAAAACTAAATCACACTAATTTAGTACTGCTCTAACTAACTTAATGCTATAAGTTGACAACCTCTAATAAACCTCAAACTCTAACAAACTTACTTAATAATTCTATTAATTCAAAGATACAACTAATTAGTTATATGAGCTGCATAGCCTTATCATCTAACAAATTTTCTATACAATTTTTAAATTTAAATTAATTGTTGTGTAGAGTAGTATATAACCCTTCATTTTTCTTGAATATGATACTCTTAAGATTGTGTTCTTTGTTTTGACTAGAAATTTTTTCAACAAATAAAGTTATAATTCTTCTTTGTTAGAATGTAGCACAAGTCATCTCAATGTTTATTTTTATTTTCTGAAAGGAGGTTCATTATAAGTAAATTTATTTTAATCAATAATAATATAACATGTAATAAAGAGTACCTTACCTTTTAATATTTAGAGGGGTGGATATAATTTACTTATATTAAAACCATCGAAATAAAAGTGTAATTTATAACAATATTTATAACAATATATAATGCGAAAACCTCAAGTTTGGTGTCCAATTTTCTTTCCTATTTTAACCCTGCTAAGTGTTAACATAATCCAAAACTAACTTTACAGTTATGCATTTCACTATCAGTTACAAAAAAAATTCACACGTAACTTCTTTCTCAATCCTCCACTTAAATAATCTATTTTTTTTATTTCTTTAATTTTCTTTACTTCTCTTACTCAACTCTAACATTTTTACCTTTTGAATAACTCTTTAGGCAACTTTCTAAAATAGACAATGACTATGATAAATGTTGGTTTTAGAAGCATGTATGAAAAGAACAAAAGAATAATTTATGATGGAGAAAGTGTTCAATTATCATCAATAGTAGTGATAAGTAATTTTTGGTAAATTTTATTATATTTTGTGATATTCATTTAAATTATATTTTATTTAGTTTTATCTTAGTTTTAGTTTGTACCGTTTTGTTATGAGTACAATGTACTCTGTAGCTTCACTCTAATTATTTTATTAGAGCTTTTGTTGTAGTTTCTTAAAAAATTTTATCATTTTTGTATTTCTTTTGATATTTTTCTTCTCCTTTCTTTAACATTCTCAGTTGAATTGCCTCCATTCTACTCATTTGCCTTCCTTTATTGTGGTTATAATTTTTTTTTTCAATTTACTTACTCAATCTATATTTTTAATCCATTTTTAATTTTTTTAATTTGTTACCAATTTTTCACGTAGACAAATAGCGTTATGTCTTTTTCTCTCATTAATTTGATTTGACAAAAAAAAA
>NC_029787.2:126787256-126789653 GCF_000816755.2 Arachis ipaensis
TTTTTTTTTCAATTTACTTACTCAATCTATATTTTTAATCTATTTTTAATTTTTTTAATTTGTTACCATTTTTTACGTAGACAAATAGCGTTATGTCTTTTTCTCTCATTAATTTGATTTGACAAAAAAAAAGTATCTTAACATTTTATATGTACATTTTATTTATTTTTTTGACATGTCTGTATTTAACTATCTGTTAATGATGGGATGAAAAAATTTTATAAATATTTTTTAATATTTTTTTAAATTGCTTTTAATGGGATATTTTTTTTAGGATAAAGTATATTTTTTGTCCCTGAAATTTGGTAAAAGTTTCAAAAATACCCCTAAGTTTTATTTTGTTTCAATTTTGTCCCAAAAGTTTTCGATTTGCATCAAATATACCATCGACGGGTAAATTTTCAAAAAATTTAAGACCAATTTAACAATAATGCATGAAAATTATGCTTGATTTGCTTATGTTGAGGGTTGTTCTTATGAAATTGTTGTTGAATTGGTCTTAAATTTTTTGAAAAATTAGCCGTCAAGGGTATATTTGATGCAAATCGAAAACTTTTAGGACAAAATTGAAACAAAATAAAATTTAGGGGTATTTTTAAAATTTTTGTCAAACTTCAGGGACAAAAAATATACTTTACCCTTTTTTTTATTTTCTGAAATACTTGATTACTTAGAATATTGTATTTAAAATTTGAGTATATAAATATTTTTAAATTAAATTAAAATAAATAAATTATATTACAAAAAAACTTATTAATTTTGCCTTTTACAATATTATTTGTTTGGCATATTGGCTTAGTTATTTAATTGGTATATAATGCATGCAAGAGAATCACACCTATCAAGTGTTTCTTAAAATATTCGTATACTAATTTTCTAAATAATTAATTATTTAGAGTACTGAATTTGATATTTAATTATATAAAATATTGTATTTATCATACAGAAGATACAAAAAGTATGCACATATCAATGATAAAGTGAACAAACTCCATATAACATTAAAATGGATAAGATAAGAACTTTGTTAATTAATTTTGATTTTTTAATTTATTAGTTTTTTATATATCTTTTATTTTTTGGATTATTTTATTTTATTAGGCATTTTAATTTATTTTATTGTATTTTTTTTATTTTAAAAATTTTAGAGTCTAAAGAAATCCTATTCAAACGATTCAAACGAGATTATTAAAAAGTGGTTTAAGAGAATATATTTGAATTTGGGTAATTTAGCATTTATTAATGAATAACTACTAGAAGAGAAAAATTATTGCATAAATAACAGAAATAAGTTGATAATATATAGGCTAATTTAAAAAACTAAAAGAAAGTAAAAAAGTAACAAAAATTAACTTTAATTTTGAAAATAAATAAAAAGATGTGACATTTTATACATTAGATAATTTAAATGATACTTATTATATAGGAAGTTAAAAATATTTTTACCTAAAAAAAATTTCATAACAAAATTGAGTTTGGAGAGAGAGATATATAAAATTTTCTAACTAATTACAAAATTTTTCTATTTATCTTTATATAGCGTTTCACTTTAAGTAACTATTTTTTAGCGATAATATTCAAATGATAAATTAATCTCACCTTTATAATACGATGACATTATTTCAAAACATGCAAAATAAAATAATAAAGTACAGTTTAATTAATGTGCATAATAAAATAAACATAAAACTTATATAGTAGTAGTCAAATACGATAACAATGATTACTTTTTATTCAATATGTACTATATTAAACTGCGACTTTAATTTATAATTATTAATTAAAAAATTTACAATGATGTATTTTTATTTTTTTATTATTTAGTTAAAAATTAAATACTATTAAAAATAAATAAATAAACATAATAATATTTATAAATATTTATTTTATAAATAATATTTTTAAATCTTTATTTTGATTTTTTTTTTCACATAATAACAACATAATAAAATTTTTTAATATTTTATTTAATTAAATTTATAATTTTAAAATAAAAACATAAAAATTAATTTCTTAAAAATAATAGAAAAGTTGTTGAACAGGCACAATAGTATTTGTTGAGCCACTAGTATAAATAGAGTAAATGGTTAAATTAGTTCTGAAAAATCACTCTTTTTTAAATTGATCTCGAAAATTTTTTTTAATCAAATTCGTCTTTAGTTTTAAAGATTTAAGTTAGTCATGTTAGTTCTTCAATTACTTCCATTGCCAATTGCATCAGAATTTGTTGATGTGGTACGTTAAGTAACATCATAATACACATCTAGTAATCCCAATTGATTATTAACATGATTATTTTATGAAATTAAATCAAATCAATCCCAAATCGAAGGATTTAAATGTCTCAAATTTTTTCTTTAATTAGATTTTAATTTAATATAATTTCATAAACTTATT
>NC_029787.2:126789940-126790800 GCF_000816755.2 Arachis ipaensis
CTTTGCCTTTATTAAAAAAAAAAAAAGAAGAAGAAGAAAGGAGCTCATTATTTTTATTCCAGTATATCTTAACTTGCTTAGTTTATGCTAATTAACTTAGCTCTTGGTCTAACCCTACTCAAGACATGCACTCTTGAAGCTCACTAAACAATGCTGGATTATACAAGATTACAAGTACATACACACACTCCACCACTTATAGAAAAACTCAACAATTCAACCCAAGTCAATTATGCAATACATAGAAGAGCGAACGCAACCCTCGTTGCCATTTTCATAGTAGAGCTAGCTAGGTCTCGTAACATATGCACTTTTTCTTAATAACAAAGTTTAATTTAATTAAACCCAAACTGCTCCATGGTTAAATGCACGGTTGACTTTTAGGAGATATATATGTATCAATACAGCAGAAAAAATGCTGTACACTCATCAGTTTTTCTTCCTCCCCCCTCTCTCTCCTCTTTTATCTTCTTGTGTCTATGCATAGCGGCATCACTCAATAAAATATACCCATGCGTTATTTTGTCTTCAAGCATAACTATTTAATTTCTCCACGTAGAGCTGCCAATATATGAGATTCTCTAAGAGATTCGGGAAAAAAAAATGTTACTTTATTTGCATATTTAATTATTTATATTTCACTTTGTAAGCTTAATATATAATGATGGTCATAAAAATATTCATTCAAAAAGATCAAATTGATAAAAAAAAGTACAGAAATAATTATATTTTTAAGTAAAAGTTCCTTTTTAAATTTAAAGTATATGTATAGGCTTTTTTTTAGTCTTATATTAAATTTATTTTTGTATATGTAGCAAAAATCTAATTCTAAATCTTTGAGACAATAAAAATTCTAATAT
>NC_029787.2:126790811-126793816 GCF_000816755.2 Arachis ipaensis
GTTTTTGAAAAAATTAAGAAAAGATGAGATAAAAACTATAGTAGATGTACATCAAAATTAGTTATTAATATAAAAAAAGGAGTGTTAGGTAAATAATGACTATCTTGAATAATATGAACAACTACCAATAAAATAAAAACACACTACACTTTCAAATTACCCACTTAAATCTTAATATTAAAATAACTATCCATACACTTAGTGACATTCGATATATCTATTATTCACATTGTTTAATATTTTCATTGTCTACCTATACTTTTTCTATAAAATACACTTATACCTAAAAATATTCCAAAACTAAAACATGAAGCCCAATCTCACTCATGCACGCGCCCACACACTCCTAGTCTCACACTATCACTACAAGAAATAAGGGGTTTAGCCACGAAAAAAATCGTAGCTAAACTCTAAGATAAGCGTAGTAACCATACATTGGCCACGAAAGAATATTTGTGGCTAATCGGGGGGTTGCATTTTCAATTTGCCACGATTTTAACGTTATTAGTCACGGTTTTAAACACCGTGGAGACCTTCAAAGAGCCACAATTTATATATCATTGTCCACGTATAATGCCGTGGCTAAATAATTTGTGCAGGCCGGGTTTGCTAATTCACTCTGTTTCACATACAATCAGTGGCTAATTTGTGCTAATTTGCTCTAATTGAACAATTTTATTAAATTAAAATTATATTTATATATATAACATTAATAACAAAAATCAAACTTTTTAAATATATTATATCTAACATTTTTTGATATAATAATAATAATAATAATAATAATAATAATAATAATAATAATAATAATAATAATAATAATAATAATAATAATAATAATAATAATAATAATAATAATAATAATAATAATAATAATAATAATAATAATAATAATAATAATAATAATAATAATAATAATAATAATAATAATAATAATAATAATAATAATAATAATAATAATAAGAATAATAATAATAATACAAGTCTAAACTTATATATAATAAGAAATAAATTTTTTTTAACATAAATAAAATAAATTCTAATCCCTTCTAAAATAAATATATTTAAAATTTCAACTATTACTTATTAAATACACAAATTAAATGTCTGGCATATCACTGGATAAATTAGATACTTTATCACTGTATTTTGATAACAAAAATTTATACAGAGCTGCCAACTGAATCTTGCATTGGTTTCTTCATATCCATAACTTTTTCTCTGAAGTTTCAACCAGCTTCTCTAAATTTATCACACGTCTACATTTTCAGCACCAAAGACTTTTTTTCCAATTTACAACATTGCTCCACGGGCCATTACACCCAGAAACCTACCAATAAATTTGCGTCATTATCTCAACTTTGTCCATGCCCATCAAGTTCCATAATGTCTTTTTCATCATTCTTCAAATGCCAAACTTGAATTGTTGTCCTTATTCTTCAAATGCCAAACTTGAATTGTTGTCCTTTTGCCAGTTGTGATTTCTCCCGTAGAAGTGTCTACAACCGAATACAAAATTGAATAAAATAAATAAATTAAATATTAGAACTCAAAAAATCACGTAAAAAAAATTAAAATTTCATATACCTTTGACATTCACGACTAAAGGGTCATTATAATCTTTTCTAGTAGGTACAGTTGCTTGAAACTTATTTCGTCCAAATCTTCTACAAATTCTTCATTGTTGTTGACCTGTGGTTATCGTAGTTCTGCTAAAAGGGTCTCTCCTAAGTTATTAGGTTTTCGCTCCACGAAAAAATCTGCTAAAAAAAACCAACAAATAACACCAAAAATTAAGAAAGAAAAAAATCGGTATTTTGAGTTTGGAGGATATCTTATCATATGATAGGGTTCATATAGTGTGGTTAAAGAAAGTGTTTTCAGGTGCTGCACAAAAGTAGGAGTTAAAAGACAACGTGAATGATGGGAAGTTATATTGAAATTTGTCCGTGATTAGTGATTACTTTAACTTTCCGCCAAAAACTACTTCAGGTTAAGCGCACATTAAAATTTTAAATTTAAAAATTTAGTTTGGTTATTGTTATTTAGATCGTCTTTTAATTATTTTTAAATTTAATTTCATAAATATGTATTAATGCCATAATATTTAAAAAAATGATACTATACATTAATAAACTTATTTAAGAAATTAATTTATTCAAAACAGGATAGTCATGACACGTTAATATAAGCAGAAAGTACATGCGTACAGCTACGAAAAATATTGTGTGTGGCAAAAGGTTAAATTTTAGCCACGTAACAATGTTTCGTGATAAATAGAAGATACGGTCATTTATTTTTATCACAATTTAATGTTCGTAGTTAAAATTTGGTGGCTAAACCCCATTTTTGTGGTAGTGTATGACACAGTAAAGAAACTTTCTGCTGCATCTCCTATCTCGGTCACTGTTTTCATCCGCTATATGCATCTTCTTATTTGTTGTTCTTCACCACATTTGCATTTTTTTCTTTGTTTTTCTTCGCGCCTCGTCTTCTCAGTCTCTTCGCTGCGCAGAGGAGAGAATGTGATTGTGATGGAAGAGAAAAAGAATAAGAGATTCAGTGACAGTGGTAAGAAAATTGATGGAAGTAAGGTGAAGAGATTAAATTAAAGAATTGAGAGTGTTCAAAAGATAGAAGAGTGACACGCAGTAACGAGTGGAGGTGCTTGGTGTGAATTGGGTGCGTAGAGAATTTGGTATATAATTGAGATGAAATCTAAGAGGCCAGCAATTTTTGTGTTTTGTGGCCACTACTTAATAATCAAAAGAAAAATGAGTAATTTTTTATCATTGGATGTAATCTCACACCATTAAAAATACTATTGATAGCCAATTGATAATTACAAAACACAAAAATTGCTAGCCTCGTACTCTTCTATAATTTATTTGAATAGTTAATATATACTGTCAAAATATAAAAATTAATTTTAGTGACTAATTTTAATGTATAAATAATATATTTAAAAAAACTGAATATTAATTAAAAAGTTAATTATTTATTAC
>NC_029787.2:126798639-126799669 GCF_000816755.2 Arachis ipaensis
GATTTTAAAATTTAAAAGTAAAAACAATATAAGTAGATCTATCTTATCATATTATCCATATCCGCATACATGTATATATGGTGCATATGAATGTAGCTATGCTGGTAAAGGTTCAAAGTGAGTTCTTTATTATTTTAATTATTTTATACATTTTAAACAGATGTATATGAATTTAAATATACAAATAATATTATGATTTTAAAAGTAAAAACAATATAAGTAGATCTATCTTATCATATTATCCATATCCGCATACATGTATATATGGTGCATATGAATGTAGCTATGCTGGTAAAGGTTCAAAGTGAGTTCTTTATTATTTTAATTGAATTTCATTTTATACATATGCAGAGTGGTCCAAGACTGAAAATATCACGGGTTGGCAGCCAACAAACAAATAACCGAAAATGCTTTGTGGGGGCAATGTCACATGTATTAGGCGACTAGTGTCACTTCACTCTTCATTGCCTCTGGGTCCCTTCCCAAACCGCTCATTCTTTCTCTCTTAACTTACATTACTAACAATACTAAGATGGAACCCAAGTACCTTGTAGCCTCCAAATTTTGATAAAATACCAATTATTTTGATTCTTGATAACTACATCTGCCATATACTGCATAAATGTTCTTACACCCTTTAAAAAGTCTATTGGGTTAATTGGTTAAGTGATTATTTTATTTGTCGTTGAAATTTGAATTTATTTTATGTATGCAATAATTTATTATATATAATAATAAATTTTTAAATAAAATTCAGATTACAAAAATTAATTTTTAATCAATCAAGTTGAAAAATATGATGAAAAATAAAAAAAGAAATTCTATGGAGGTCCAGATTTAAATTCGTGTAATGAGTGTTCCCTAGTAAGATAGATGGCATAAGTAAAGAACAAATATAGGTAAGATATAATCTGCCTTAAAATAAAATGTTTATATTTAGGAAAAAGTTTTAAACTTTTAATAATTTTTAATATTTTTTGTCATCATTTAACCATTACAAATACTAAAAATTTAATAAGTAAATTTTGCT
>NC_029787.2:126801757-126804065 GCF_000816755.2 Arachis ipaensis
GTCAAATACGATAAAAATAATAATATTTATTGATGATATAGCATTATTTTTTTTAAATATAAATGATGATTTTATTTAAAAAAGTATAAGGTATCAATATATTATCTGCCAACTTAATACCAATAATAATTAATTATTATATGCCAAAAAACAATAACTCAAATGACATAGTCTTCCATGGTATAATCTCCTCATACTCAATTAAGAAGTTGTGGGTTCGCAAAAATGTTGTCAGTAACATAGCGAAACTGTTTTATTTAAAGCAATAATAACATATATTCCGATCAAAGTCATTGCTATTACATACAAAGTTTGTGATAAAAAAAAACACTAGGGTGGGCGCTAATAAGATGGAGCCCATGGTAGTAGCCTTTTGCTTAGGTCTAAAAAAAACAGCAGCAAACCCTATACTAAGAACTAAGAAGAGAGGATGATGATAATAATAATAAATTTAAAGCAGTAGTGTACTACTAATGGGACACACATGCAGAGAGCAGAGAAGGAGTAGTAATTAAAAAAAATGCTAATTAGCTCTATGATTAATAATTAATTATATATTAGTAGTAGTAGCATTATTACATAAGTAAGCTCCTAATAATGGCTGCTTGTGCGGTATTTGAGTCTGTGTTGGCCAAAAGCTGGGACAATCGGTCGCTAAGATCATCAACCTCTCTATGCAAGGTCTTAATGTAGCTACAAGTCTCTTGTAACACCTTTGCCGCAGAAACCTATAGAATAATAATGAATTAATAAGTTGTTATTAGAAATAGTAGTATATTTATATTTAAGAAGAAGAATGAGGTTGCATTGTGGGACCTTGTCGGAATGCGTAGAGCGGAGCTGAGGGATGAGTTGTTGCAACTTGGAGACGAGATCGGTGATTTGAGCATCGGTCATCCCGGCGGAAGTTGGAGCACCCGAAGAGGATCTTCTGCTGGACATTGTATGTGTTCCAAATAAAATAAATTAGAATGATGAAGAGGAGAATAAAAAGTGCATGCAAGTATGTATGGGAGTAAATATATAGTGCAGGGGAGGTTGGGAGAAATGGATATAGATGAAATAGTATGTATGATGTGGTGAAGTGGCAAGTGGCAAGTGTTAGTTGTTGATGAGGGAGAGTGGCAAGTGTCAACTCTCTTCTTTCTTCTACTACCCACTAGGGACCCTCTCCCTTTTGTCACTCTCACTCCTTCTCTCTTCTCCTTCTTCTTATTTTAATTAAGGACCAAAACATTTTCAATTAACTAACTTTTCTTTCATATATCACCAAATATCAAGGGCTCGCTCATGTTCTTGTACAAACAAAAAAATCAAATAATAACTAATTATTGCCTAAAATACCTTTTCCTTTATATTTCATGGTGCGGTTGTTTTTATCAATTTCATTCGAAAAAAACTACACGTGAAACTTTGAAAAATTTTTTTAAAAAGAATAAGAAAGAAATCCAAATGAGTATAAAAAAATTATAGGAGTCACTCAGATAAAGATGCTAAAAATATCTTTTTACAAAGATATTTTTTTAATAATTAAAATTTAACACATATAATCGATTAAATCATGTTATTTTTATCAAAATTAGGCTAGACAAATTAATCTGATCGAAAAATGGTGAATTAAATCTTGAACTGATCTAAATTAATATTATTTTTTTATAAAAAATGATTGTAATACCCTATTATAGAAAATGACTAAAATACTTTTATTATATATATTAATTTTGAGAATCCTAAATTTTAGTCCTTTATTTTTCTATCGTAGGGTTAGAATTTAGAATTTTTAAAATATATATATAATAAGAGTATTTTAATCATTCTCTATAATAAGGGTATTGTAGTCATTTTTTATAAAAAATAATATTAATTTAAACCAGTTCAAGATTTGATTCACCATTTTTTCGATTAAATTAATTTGTCTAGCCTAATTTTAACAAAAAAATCACAATTTAATCGATTATATGTATTAAATTTGAATTATTAAAAAATATCTTTATAAAAAGACATTTTCAACGTCTTTATCTGAATGGCTCCCTATATTAAATGGGTACAATTTTTACTAAATTTAGACTAATTTAATTAAATGTTATTGTTACGGTAGGTAACCGGAGATTAATGGGCTGGATGGCATTGGTTGGCCCAATTGTCTGAGGGAGGAAGCCTTTGAGAGGGTCTGCGCCTTGGGGGCCTCCGTCCGACTTGTGAGTGTAAATGAATGGGGGGTGGTACCTGCAAGGACACTCCGATGCCTAAGTCAGCAAGAGTGTTAGCAGGTCTAGAGAGTATTGGGACTTAGAGATACCTGAGGGGT
>NC_029787.2:126804351-126804604 GCF_000816755.2 Arachis ipaensis
AGTTATACATCATGAAGTTACACCTAAGAGTTTACCTTAAAATAAATAAAGTAAAACTATAAATTCCAGCCACAAGAAAAAATCTTTACAAATAAAGACTAGAAAAACAAAAAAAAGGGCCATCACCATATATATCTGCCGACTTTTAAGTGTCATCAAAATGACGTTTACTTATACTAAAACATGTAAATAAATAATAAAAAATATTAAATAAATAAATTATTTTTTAATTAAGTTCAATCAAAATTTTTTT
>NC_029787.2:126804760-126806469 GCF_000816755.2 Arachis ipaensis
CGATCTAACATCATCTATAAAAGTGGAACCAATTCACGTTAGAAGCACTTTCTTTATACAAATTATATATCGAAAAATAATTCTTCTTTAATTTTAGCAGCACCCTTAATCATATAGTCAAGGCATATTTGAGGGAAGACAATACGAGGGAAGACAATCTCCTAAAATCTGCAAAAAATTAGAGTAAAATTATAGTAGAAAGAAAATTATAAACTGCTAAAAAGAGATTATTCTTGGAAATAATAGTAATAATAATATTATTCAGATGGTTCTTATATTTTCGAAATCTGTAGCGACCATGTAGTATTGATACTTTCATAAGATTCTCACAATAAATATAAAACGAGATAGAATTAATCGTAAATTCAGATGACTTAACATACAAAATAGATCTTCTTAATTTTTTTAACAATTGAGGGAGTAAAGTGTGATATCTCATTATTAATAGGGTTAGCAATAGATAAAATAAGGTAGGGTTTAAACTCTATTCTAACCCTCTCTCCGGGTTAAAAATTTTCTTAAAATTATATCCTACCGTATCCGCGGGTTGAAAATCTCTCAATCCTAACCCTATTCGCACCCTAAATTTCTAAACCCTACATTATCCGAACCTACTCGTAGAAAAAAAATTTTTTTTAAATAAATATAAAATTCAACCATTCCAAATTTCACACGTATTAATAAAATAAAAAATAAAAAACTAAGTTCAAATTAAAATTAAAAACAATAAAATTTTAAAAAATTCAACATAAAATTACAAATAATATGATCATCAACTAGTTTAGTGATTATTTCAAATTTTTGTAAGAAGAAGATTGTGAGGACAAAACTCACTTTCTTCACTACATACATAACTTTTACATATACACTATATAATATATTAAGGGTGCGGGTAGAATAGGATAGGGTATACCCTAAACCTGTACCCTACCCGCAGACAAATTTATACCCTACCTTATCCTATCCACAACGAGTAGGATAGACAACCCTATTAAATAGATTGGTCTGGATTAGATACCCGTATATAGGATATATATTGTCAACCCTAATCATTAATTATTAAAAGTGAAATTAAAAAAAATATATGAAAAAAAATGTATTAAAAAATTATAAATTACACTTTACTCTCTTAATTTTGTTTTAACAATGAAAAAAATCCATTCCCCCTTACTCGTGAGTTAATCTATCTTTCTATCTCTTTGAATTGAAAGTCAAAGTCTTTTAATAGTAATATTAACAAGATAATCACATGTTGCATTTGGAGTTTAATTTCTAGGGCGTGATTCTTGGCATATATATAGTTAGATATACAACAAAACATAGGTAGCCCACAATCATAGCCCATATATAGGTATTGAGGGCTATGCTGTTATATGAAACCCTAAATTTTGGAATAGTGTCAACAACTTTTATCTTTATCTTCCTCTTCATGAGGAGAGCCACTCATGAATATATAACATCGATTCTTGTATATATATATTCGTGGATCTTGGCGATGGTTGGATGGTCATCCATTGTAAGATCTAGAAATTTAACAATAGCTTTTTCATAGCTAAGTAATGAATATTAAAATTTTTATTTGTAGGTTAAAATCATTTTCTCAAATTATTAAATTAGTTATTATATATTTATATATGAATATATATTATTTAATTTATTTTTAATTTATATTTATATATTTTATAATAATAATAATTGATTTTAATAAT
>NC_029787.2:126806589-126812164 GCF_000816755.2 Arachis ipaensis
ATATTATCCCCTTCTATCAGCTTACGTTTTTAAGTGGAGTAATTTCATGATACCAAATAATTTAGTATAAACTTTTATACCTACATTTGTATCAAAATTCAATTAATCTTATATGGCTGATGACATAGTAACCGCGGTGCACGTAGGCGAGATGCATGATGCATGGTTGTATACTATGAAGTACGGACACTTCGCTCAGTTGTCGTATTCGCGTGTCAGACACATTTCGGACACGACACTCACCGACACTCGTCCGACACGCGTGTCTGCTGTGTCCAACCGTGTCTTAATAAAAAATAAAAAATTCTTGTCCGGACACATCTGGACACGCCTAAATACCATCACGTGTCAGCGTGTCCAGTCTTATTCTTAACATATATTCTTAAAATAAATTTAGATATAATATATATTATTATCTATTAAAACAAAAAAATATTTTAAATACTTGATATAATTAAAATAGACGAATACTGAAATTTTAATAATATTTTATACCTAAAATATTTCTATTTCAATTAATTAATTCTAACTTTTATTTTTTTGTACAAATTAAATTAGAGATTTAATCCTATTTTAGTCTCTGTTTTTCATTTTACACCAAACACAATATTGAGACTTATTTCAGTTTCTGTCTCTTAGGTAGCGTTTGGTGGAGAGACAGAGACGGAAATAAATCTCAGTATTTTGTTTGGTGCAAAGTGGGAGACAGAAATTGAAATAAGAATGAAATTCTAATTTAATTTGTACAAAGGATAAAATTGGAATTAATTAATTGAAATGAGGATATTTTAGGTATAAAATGTTATTAAAGTTTCAGTCTCCATCTGTAAAAACTTTAATCCCCTATGTCTCTACTTTTTGGAGGTACTGAAATACTGAAATTTTAGGGACATAGACAGAAATTTTAGTACCAGTCTCTGAACCAACAAACATAATACTGAGTCTCAGTCTCTTAATTTCTGTCTCTCAGTATGAGTCTCTTAGTCTCTGTCTCTCTTTTAAACGCTACCTTAAGGACCACTATTCTAATTTAAGTGAATATTCATATACAGTTATTGTATTCATGTAAAATTGATAATTGACTAATAATAGATAACAATTTAATTAAACATATCAAATTAATTAATCTAATAATTTTTAACTATTAACTTTACATAAAAAAAAATAACTGCATATGAATTTCACCTCTAATTTAACTTAGTTTAACACGCAAGTTTATGGTGATAATAATGGTTAATGGGTTGAAAAATTATAATGGATTGTTCTGTTTTTACTAATAATAGTTATATGTTATGACTTTTAGCATGATGACAGTAAAAAATATTTTATGAACACAAAAAAATTATTTATCAAGTCATATATATATATATATATATATACTTACTTACTTATACATTTTTTAATAAAATAGTTAGTCAACAAAATACTTGTCGTAACAAATTAAAATAATCAAATATTTTTACAGTAACATATCAAAAAGATTTATGAACACCATAAACATATTCTTATGAGATCATTAGTAACTGAATTTTGTATACATATAATATGTATATATACTTATTCAACAGACATTTATTAGAAGAAAAAAAATAGGTTATAAGTTCATATTAAACCAACTATGACACTATTTGACCATCATCATTAAAATTGTATTCTTACTAACAATTGTAGTTTTTTGGATCATATATAATTGAGTGATTGCATTTGTAGAATTGATTCAAAAGTCCTTTATGCTTTCACCTTAGCAGTTTGGCCTAATTTGGTTTGAAACGGGAAGCAAAGCAAAAATGGGGCACCAAGACTTGGCTTTTAATTTTCTTCGTTTTTTACATGTGAGAACTTGCATTGTGTGTGATTGTGTCTTGTACTATGTCGTGGGTTAGGTCCAAGGAATTGGACCAATAACTTTGAAGACAACAATCCATCTTTATAGGAATTGGCCCCCTTCAATTCCCCCTCTGGTAAAACTTTGACCAATTGAAAACCAAACTAATAATTCATTTGCACTATTTTAGTTGGCCGATCTTACTAGAAGAACAGTTAAAGTTAGTCAATAATTATATCAATTTTTTTAATACATTTAGTTAACAGAACATTCAAAATCGAAAAACTATATACAAAGTTAATATTGAGTATTTTTATTGTTTCTTTAAATTTATCTTATTTTAACGTTTAGGGTAAACTACCAAAAATGTATTTGAATTATATTTTGTTGTTAGCAAAAATGTTTCTAAATTTTTTTATCAACAAAAATGTCCTCAAATTATTTAAAAACGTGACAAAAATACACATTCGTCAACTTTATTATTATTCGTTAATGGAAAAAATGTGGCAAACAAAGCTTCTTATGTGAAAAAAAAAATTCTAACATTGGTAAGTGAATTACATTATGTTTTTCTGTTAATAAAATAAATTTCTGATCACAATTACATATTTTTGTCACGTTTTTAAATTATTTTTAAATAATAATATATAATTTAAAATTCGATTCTTTTAGATTTTATATTTTTTAAAAATTAAGTAATTTTTTTCTTAATACTACTGTCAAAAATTCTCTTTCCATATATATTACTAAACAATAATTTAAAAATTCACTTCCCAATACAATTAGAAACCGACTCTTATTGATATTCATAGTTAAAAAAATTCTTTCAATTAATATAGTTGCTACGCAAAAATTAAAGCTAATTTGAAAAAAAAAATAATATTCTTTTGAGTTAATTTTTAAAAAAGAATACTAATTTCGTTTAAATCTAAGAATTGATCATTTTAAGGAATATGTAATATAAAATTTTTAAATTGACGATTAAGTACCAAAAGTTGAATAAAAAATTATTATGAGGTCAAATTTAATAATCTAATAAAGACAAATAAATGTTATTATCATATACTACTCAAAAAAATTCCAAATTGTAGTGAAATGCTTACCCCCACACTACTGCACTTAGATCCGTCCCTGTAATCATCCATGAGTACTGTTGCTCAAGATGAACGCTTTTTTCTTTCCCAAGTCTTTGGTTTCTATAGTCTTTCTTTGTTTTTTCTGTAATCATCGATGATATTGTGGATTATCATTTCAATTAAGACTTTTTATATCATATTGCAACATATCATTTGTATTTTGTAAGGGGAAAGATCCTCACTAGATTTTTATTGCAACCGAGAAGAATTATAAAGTGATAGAATAAGAATTAATCATCATTATATAATAAGTTTTATAAAAATATTATTGGTATATTAAAATTAGTCATTAAAATTAATCACTAATATATTTATATATAAATATATATGTTATTTAATTTATTTTTAATATGTATTTATATTTCAACATATATTTTATACTAATTACTGATTTTAATAACTAATTTTTAAGTTACACATAACATCGTTGTAATTTTTATATATGAACCACACACTATGATAATCAAAAGTGATTAAATTTTCACTTTCGTATTTTATTAATTTTTTTACTTAAAAAAATGTGATTCACTGAAAAAAAAAAAAAAACACAGTATACTCTTACACACGTCAATAGATTATCTTAAATCAGCAGTTTTAAACACAGTAAAATCATAATAGAAACTTATTTAATTTTATGTAACTGCACATCGAACTGAAACTAACTAAAAATAAAATAAAAAAACATTTAAAAACTCTTACTTTGTATATTATATATACAATGCCTTTAAACTAAATCAATAAACTTATCACCACAATTATTTCCAATTCCTAGAGGAAAAAAAAACGGTGACAAACAATGTTAAAAATAGAATTAAAACGAGAGGCAAAGAGTAGAATAGTGGTGATGCAACAATTGCATAGTAGTTGTAAGAGTGATAAATTTGAATATAATGAATTATTAAAATTTTTAAATTATTGAATGAGATTTTTTAGTTAAAAAATTTGAGTGGAGTGTTTTTTTTTTAATTTTATTGGGCCACATTATTTGGGTGGAGTGTTTTTTTTTATTGTCTATCTAGCGAATCTGTATGAATTATATATATTTTTTACCCTTTTAAAAGCTTTATTAAACTATCAATAAACCAAATTCTAACTCCAGAAGATTTTTTTTTTTTTATATTGAGTATTTTTGTGAAATGTGGACTGTTGAGATATTATTCTCAAATGTGGAATCGTTTAATTAGAGAAGTAGAAATCAGACCGTCCGATTATTTGTTAGAGGTACAAAAATTGGATCGTCTGATTTGTGTTAAAAAAATAAAAAAAAATTGAGGTACAAAAATCAAATTCTCCGATTTGTGTACCTTCAACAATTTTAAAAAACATAAATTACAATATTTAGAGTATATCACCAGTTTGTCTGCAAAATTTTTATAAATATAAATACAAATTATTATTAATCAAATGCTAATAAAAAATAGAGTAAAGTATCGTTTTTGTCCCCAACGTTTGGGGTAAATCCTATTTGTGTCCCTAACGTTTTAATCGTCTTATTTGTATCCCTAACGTTTGTAAAAGTGATTCAATGTTATCCTGCCGTCAATTACACATCATGTGAGCTTTAATTTGATTTTAAAAATCTCTTCTTAAAGTTAGAATACAAATGTCTGGGATAGAATCGATGATCTACTCCGAAAAATAGCTCATCAAATGTTGAAACTACTTCCTACAACATTTACATAATTCACTTTTCTAGGGACATAATTGAATCTAAACACAAATAATGGGTATAATATTAAAATCGAACACATTTAAGTGAGACCTAATTGAGAATGAATATATCCAAGTGAGAATAATTGAAAAATATAATCAGATTTGTTAGTATAATTGATAGTAGAATAGCATTGAATCACTCTTATAAACGTTAAGGATACAAATAGGACGATTTAAACATTTGGAACACAAATAGGACTTACCCCAAACGTTGAGGACAAAAACGATACTTTACTCTAAAAAATAATAATATTTACCGGTCATGTAACATTGCTCTTGTTTTCTCATTATTTTGCTCCGATCTTCTCTAAAATCAGGAGAATGTAGGCAGTCAAATAAAGACAAAGGGGTACATACAGCAGGGAAATAAAGTTTTTTCATTTCGTTAACAATGAGATCACATGTGATGTTTTTGTTATTTTGTACGTCTGCAAGTAGAGCAATACAAATAAATAGTTCAACTATATATTTGACACAAGTTGTTTCTTGTTTAGTAGGGATCACTAGCTAAAATGCATAAAGTCATTCCTTTTAAGTTTATATATGACCTAAAATATGTTTACGTTTACTTAAATAAATTAAACAATGCATGTAACTAATAATATATGAATATATCTGTAATAGAAAAAAAAGGTTGAAGTTGATGGCATAACTAGAATTCTGTTTAAAAGTTTGGTAGTACACAGAATTTTACTGAAGACACGTGTTGAGACTGCAGTTTTGATCCTTGGTTGAGAAAAATTGATTAAACGAAAAATGAGGGTCCCCATGTGGTGGCTTTTATTATTTTGGAGTCACATGTTTAGAAATTCATTCATGTGTAAAGTGTGTGTGTCTGTTTCACTAATTAACAAGAGTTTACGGTTGAGTTTGGTTCAACTTTGGAAGAAAAACAAAATAC
>NC_029787.2:126812258-126821310 GCF_000816755.2 Arachis ipaensis
TTTTTTTTTTTTTTTTCTCAAAGACAGTCATTTTATTAAATGAAAAATTTGATTTGGTCTTCAAAGGACAATAGAAACTGAAGAGGTGGCACTCGCTAATACAAACAATTCATTGATTAAAGAAAATTGAGAGATACTTAAAAAAGGAATTAGAATTGAGACTAGCAAAAGGTAGCTCTGTAAAACTCGTCTTTGGCTCTAATAGCAGCCTGAGCAATCTCCAAGCTTGAGGAGTTTTTGTCTTCAAACACCTTTAAATTTCGAGCTATCCATATTTGCCAGAGGGTTATTGCAGGCTTGCAGCGAGACATTTCCTTCGAATACCATTGTTGCATGAACCCATGTTCTTCATATTCAAGACCCACTATTTCCACAATTCGTCATAATCTCCAGGTATGTTAGCAATTCCAATTTCTGACCATACTTGAGTTGAGTGTTGGCATGTAATTAAGCAGTGCAGAACAGTTTCTTCCTCAATTTGACATTTGGGACAATTTAATGGGGCTGTGGGATTCTAACTTGCAGTTTCTTCCTTACAGGTATGCACCATGAACCGCTTTCCAGAGAAAGAGCCCGACCTTAGCTGGACACCTAAGCCCCCAAATTGAACGCCATAGCTCCTTCTGGTGGAAAATTTCTGGAAGGTACTCCTGCGCTGGATGGAAGAATTGGAAGCTAATCTGATAACCGGTATTTACTGAGTAAGAGCCATTTTTTTCCTTTCCCCATATAAGCTTGTCTTGTTCACCAGTTCTAGGAGTTTGCAAGATGTTTTGAGCTACTGTATCTGTGAAGGTGTTATAGATTAGGTCTTCATTCCAGGAGCCATTAGGAAGCATTAACTGATTGACCTATATTAGATTATTATTTGAAACATTCATCGATTCTCTCTGGATTCTGCCTTTATTGTTTTCCCAAACATCCTAAAAAATTTGGACCTGAGTACCTTGTCCTATCTGCCAGTTCAAACCTTTTTCGAGCACGTTTCTGCCTTCAAGAATGCTCCTCCAAGCCCAAGAGGGGTTTTGACCAATCTGGGCATTCATGAAGGGGGAATAGGAAAAGTATTTGGCTTTGTAAACTCGGTGCAGCAAAGAATCAGTTTTCTTTAGTATCCTCCAACTTTGCTTTTCCAACATTGCCAAATTGAAGGCTTTCAAGTCCTTGAAACCCAATCCTTCTTGATCTTTATTCCTGCGCACAGTATCCCACTTAATCCATTGAAGCTTTCTTTCATTCCTTCTTTGACCCCACCAGAACTGCATCATTTTCCTTTGTATGTTGTCTATGAGTGATTCTGGTAGTTTGAAACAACTTAGGGTGTATATAGGCATAGCAGAACCCACAGCCTTAATAAGAACTTCTCTAGCACTAGCCGATAGTAAAGATCGCTTCCATTGATTAAGTTTCTTGGATACCTTATCTTCAATGTAGCTATAGGTAGTGTTTTTTGATCTGTTCACAACTGCAGGGAGGCCTAAATATTTATCCTGTGAACCAACGTGTGGAACCCGCAGAATCTCTACAATCTCATTCCTCAGCTCCTCAGGCGTGTTCTGACTAAAGAAAACTGAGAATTTGTTCAGGTTAGTAACTTGACCACTAATCTCACTATACTCCTAAAGTAGTCGAAGTAGATTTTAACATGTTTGAGCGTTGGCTCTTCCAAATAGAATAGAATCATTTGCAAAAAGCAAGTGACTAACGGTAGGACACCTTCGGTTTAATCGTAGACCTGAAAACTCATGTCTCTATTCACTCTTGTGGAGCAGATGAGACAAACCCTCTGCACAAATGAAAAATAGATAGGGAGAAATGGGGTCTCTCTGTCGAAGACCCCTAGTAGGCTTGAAGAAGCCGTAAGAGAATCCATCCACAAGAACTGAGTAGAAAACCGTAGTCACACACTCCTGCATCCAGCCAATCCACTTCTGATAAAATCCCATCCTCTTGAGCATTTTCCAGACAAAACTCCACTCAACTCGGTCATAGGATTTACTCATATCCAACTTCAATGCCATATCAAAATTACCATGCCTCTTGTTCTTCAAATAGTGCATAAATTCATGGGCTATAAGTATATTATCACTGATCAGCCTACCCTTAATAAACGCACTTTGATTCATACTGATGATTTTATCCATACAAAACTGCATTCTATGAACCAGAAGCTTTGAAATTACCTTATAAAACACCGTACTCAGACTAATAGGTCGAATATGAGTCATAGAATCAACACATGTAATCTTCGATATTAAACAAATTTGCGTGTGGTTCAGGGAGCGAAGCATTTTACCTCCAGAGAAAAAGCTAGCACATGCCTGAAAAATATCATCCTTGACAACCTCCCAATAGAATTGGAAAAACCTTGCTGTGAATCCATCCTCACCTAGCGCTGAGAAAGGATTGACAGAAAAGATAGCTTTTTTAACCTCTTCCTCCGTGATGGATCTAGTGAGTATGCGGTTCATTCTATCATCTACCTTCCTTTCCAAACCTTCTAGAGCATCTTCGGGGTTTTTTGGATTTGAAGTAGAAAAAAGCTTCTTAAAAAAGGATTCGGCTACCTCCCCTATACCTTTCGCATCAGTCCGGTACAGCCCGTTCTCGTCCTTCAGTTTCTCTAACTTGTTCTGTCTATTCCGAGCATGAAACTTTGCATGGAAGAACTTTGTATTTTGGTCACCCCACTGTAACCATTTCACGTGGGACTTTTCTTTCCAATATCTCTCCTCCTTCTCATAAGCATCTTGGAGATCATCTTCTAATTTTAAAATGAGGCGCTTATCTACTACCTGACCTTTCTGTTTTTCAGCTTCCAATTTCTGATTAAGCTCCACAATTAGTCTAGCCGAGTTATTATGATTGGTATGTTGCCATTCAACAAGTTTATGACGGTAGTTTTTCAATTTACTGAATAGAATGTACATCGGTGACCCTGAGAAATTTTGTTGCCAAGCTTCCTTGATAATGTTTTGGACCTCCTCCAACTCACACCACTTTTCTTGGAATCAGAAGCGTCGCTTCTGTTTTCGAACTTGCTGATCAGTCTGAATAATGATTGGCCGGTGGTCAGAACCCATATCCTCTAGGTGTAGAGCCCTTGCATTAGGATACTCCACCAACCATCTGTTAGAAACGAAGCATCTGTCCAGCCTCTCTCTTATTAGATTTTTTTCAAATTGTCTATTTGACCAAGTGAATTTGCAACCATCATAGCCAATGTCTCTTAATCTGCCCGCATTAATGAAATCATTGAAACCTGTTACAGAACTTGCTGGTTTGTGCCTGCCTCCTTCTTTCTCATGCTGAGCCAAAATTGCATTGAAGTCTCCAATCAGCAGATAATGTTCTCCAATGCCTTCAAGTCGTTGAAGAATTTCCAAATATTGGGCATTACGTTGCTATTCTTCGCTGTGAAGGTGGACAGCAATAACTACCCACAATATGTTCCTCCCTTTATCTAGCCAATGAAAATGAATAAAGTAGCTTCCTGCATCAATAATTGTTACCTGAGCGTCAGAAATCCATGCCAAGACTAATCCACCCGCCATACCTTGCGGTTCCACGCAAAAATTTTCTTCAAATCCAAATCTTTCACACTGCCTCCTAACAAACGAAGAGGTATTTTTTGTCTCACATAAAAATACCACCTTGGGGGAATGGGATCTTTTGATCCCTTGTATGTTGTGAACTGTTAGGGCCTTCCCCAAACTCCAACAGTTCCACATCATCATCTTCATTGGCTTTAGAGTGCCAATTGCGGGTTGGCACCCTCCTCCGGTTCAGCCATATTCAAATCTTCAACGTCTTCATGCCTTCACCAAGTTTCATCCTCAGCTTTCTCTGACGTCCTTTTAACACCCTGTAATGTGAGAATTAGAATCAGTCTTCCTAGCTATGTGTTTAATTTTTGGCTTTTTGCTAACTGGCCTGACCTTCAAATTGGTTCTTTCGATCTGCTGACAATAATGTACATCAGTAATAGGATTTCCTTCTTTTTTACTCTCTAGAAAACTTTCAACACACACAATTGGCTGCTCCTCCCTATTATTCTCTCCCTCCTCGTTGACACTATTCAATTCTATTAGAGGCTTATTAGCAGTAATCGAAACCTCCCTTTTACTTGTTCTCGTTTCCTCCATGTCAGCGTTGTTCATGTTTTTCTTCTCTTTTATAGATAATGCTGCCATACTCCTAAGGAGATTAACTGGAGTGGACTTTTTGGCCTTATTCCTCCAGTCACTTGAGTTTGAACCCTGATTTGTTTAGGAGTTCTCTTTTAAGTGTGTAACCTTTTTACCTGTTTGTTCTGCCTTCATCCACTCTCCCCAACATTCCTCCACCTTCTCTCCATTTACCGTGTCATCTAGCAGTGTGTTGCAGCTTCTCACCTCGTGTCCTAGATGGCCACAATAGGAGCAAAAACACCCTATTCGCTCATACTTCAGATCTACCTCCATAACCCGACCATTTAGCCCTGCAATCCTCACAGATTTTCTCAGTTTCTGAGTAACATCAAGGCTGACTTGCACTTTTACAATTTTTGATTCTCTTCCTTTCATTGTAAACACTCCCACATCCAACACGTCACCAATAGTTGCACCAATTTTCTTTCCCAGTGCTATTGTCTTACAGTACTCTGGGAGGCCCCATAGTTGCACCCAGATCAGAACAAAGGCAAATTCTTCAGCATTAATACACATCTCCTTGTTCCATCGTTTGATATTGATTATGTAATTTTTGAGAAGCCATGGAACTTCCTTCTCCACCCTAATTAAATCCTACTCGTTATCAAAGAAGAATTGGAAGGTGTTGTCTCCATGATCAGTGACATGAAAACCTTCAGGCTGTCGCCATATAGCAAACATTGCAGGTTCAATTGTGCCAATTGAGAAGGACTTATCAGATAGAATTCGACCTACCAAACTCTTTTCACATACCTCCAACCCTTCTTTGATATCATCATCATCGAAGAACACCACTCCATTCTCTTTTGATCTCTCTCGATCCTCCTTTCTCCTATCTCCTACTCCTTTTTCTTCTATTGATTACGAAAACACCAACCGAGTGAGAATTAGCACGCGGAAGTGCAAAATTAGAATTTCTCACGCAGTAAAACCTTAAAGCACCTAAATTCTTGTAGAGCACTTGAAATTCTGTTTGGGCCACGCAGTAAAAAATTTAATGTACATATAATAATACCACCAACTCTTAAATATAACTATTATGTAGAATTAAACCAAATAAAAGTACTATCAAATATTAGTACTTTTGTCTTTTGGCTAGGTAGTTAATTATTAGTCTTTTGGCACCATAGATTCACAGATAATAATGTAGTCCACATATATACTCTTTAATTTGCAGGGTTGTTTCAAATCATAAGGGACCTTTGACAATTGCAACCACTAATTAAATAACATCATTTGCTTAGAAGAATCACTGTGTTATAAGTCTTGTAAAATCAATACCTGTATGAGAATCTCACATCAAGAAAGCAATACTAGAAAAATTGTTTTATAAAATTTTTGGTTCTCTTAGGTAGCGTTTGGTGGAGAGATAGAGACGGAAAGACTGAGACTGAGAGACAGAGACTAAGAGACAGGGATTGAAATAAATCTCAGTATTCTGTTTGGTGCAAAATGGGAGACATGAATTGAAACAAGAATGAAACTCTAATTTAATTTGCACAAAGGGTAAAATTGAAATTAATTAATTGAAATAAAAGTATTTTAGGTATAAAATGTTATTAAAATTTCAGTCTCCATCTCTACAAATTCCAGTCCCCTGTGTCCCTACTTTTTGGAGGTACTAAAATACTGAAATTTTAGAGACAGAGACATAAATTTTAGTACCAGTCTCTGAACTAACAAATACGATACTGAGTCTCAGTCTCTCAATCTCTGTCTCAGTACCTCAAAACAAACGCTACCTACCATATGAATTAGTTTTTTATGGTGATGGTTTTTCCAAAGTTTTGTAGTTTTTTACATGGACGCTATTGTTAAGAGTCCGCCAATAAAAAAAGATACCTACGAAGGGTTTTGAGTTTTGACCAATAAAAAACCAAGTGAAAGCTTTTAAAGGAGAGACTATAACGTTATAGTCTCGCGAACTATGTTACGAATCTTGCGGGACCAATACCTTAAGAAAAAAAAAGGAGTGTTAGGGATTAATAAGTTTTGTGAATTGTAGTCATCAATAATATTTTTAATGGTGTGAGATTTCATCCAATGATGTAGGATTACTTACTTTTTTTTTTATGGTTAAGTGTTGGTCAGATTTTAATAAAAATACTGACCCCTAAACTTTTTCGAAAAGAAAATTCCAGATCAAAGAGCCAACACAGGGAAAGGAGTCTAGCGGAGGCAAATAAAATAATAATTGAGTAGTTAAATAGAAAGTCTAGGGGTAACACTTTTATTAAAATTTGGCTAACACTTAACCATCAAAAGAAAAGTGAATAATCTCACACCATTAGATGTAATCTCACACAATTAAAAATACTAATAATAGCTAATTAATGACTACAAATGACAAAATCTATTGTTCCCTAACACATGGAAATTAAATATATTTGCATGCAAGCATGCTTCCTTGTAACGCAAATGATAGAAAAAGATGAAACACAACACAAGAGGGACATCCAGCAAAGCCCTGAGGCCATTCATGTTCCCAATGACCAAAAACATTCATGCATGGCCTACATCTGAAACAGAGCTATATGCTAAGTTCAAAGTTGCACAACTGTGAAACGTAGGTTTATTTTTGTCTGAATCCAACACAAAACACACACAATCTAAGTCGTGATTTATGAACAGTTCATGCATCCCACTTGCAACATATGTGGGTAATGTTTATTTGTTGTTTCTCTAGGTGTTCTTTATTTATTTATTTTTCAAGTGTTGGTCATTTTCTTATACGAATTATGGCATCATCATATGGATTTGGTTGAATGGTTGTGGTCTTTGTTTCCAAGCATCCCTTGGTACCTTAAGGATAATGGGTTTGAATGTAAAGTTTCATGTATAATTAAATGTTACCTAAATTCCTTACTAGAAGTTCTCAACTTTTGTGAATTTATTTATTTTAGTATGTAGAATTTGTTTTCAAGAAAAATCTATAGAATTCTTAAAAAACTATGTAAAAAATCCAATGATGTTTATTGGATTAGGCTAACCAGACAAATACAAGTTGGATTGAGTTCACGGCTAGGGCCAATTCAGGAAAATTGTTCTTCATAATGTATGGCTTGAGTTCAAAGTTTGAACATTTTAACCTACAAAACCCAATTCATATGAGATAAAACGGTTAAGCAACCTAAGTAACTAATATTTATGCTAAGTCAATTGTCATTCTTGTATTTTTTTTTTTTCGTCACGGTATTTCCAACCCGATAAACTAAGGAGCAATTCATTGTAGATTGAACTTCTATTTAATGGTTGGTCTCTTTCCATGGATTGTTGCATATACAATGTAATATTTGAATTTCTTGATATTTGATTAAGTGAATTAGTAAGCTAACCACTACGTTGTTTCAATTAGGGCTGAAAGTGAGTCAAGCTAGCTCGAGCTCGACTCGTTAATAGCTCGATAAGCTGAATTCGTGAGTTGGTGAGCCAAACTTGAACTTGGAATTGATCTCATAAATTAAATGAGTTGAGCTTATGAAATAGGCTCGATTGTTAATGAGTCGAGCCATAAGCCAAGTTTAATTTTCGTGAGCCGAGCTTGAGCTTGGTCTAGCTCAGCTCAACTCGACTCACTTCCAGCCCTAGTTCCAACAATAGGTTGTTTTTTTTTTTTTGGTGAACTAGTAATGGGCATAAGAAGCCCAATAGACTTTACAACTCCTCTAAATCCAATAAATTAATAAGGGCACTAGCTTATCTTCTGTTGGTTTGGGTGTAAATCTAAAACCAAGAACTTGTGTATTATTTTTTTTTTTTCTTTATTTTTGGACTTGAGAACTTGTGTATGTTAAACCCATGTCTTCCACATACAATTTTTTGCTTCTGAGACCAATATATTTGGCCCACTGGACAAAATATTTTCCTTCGTAGGATACCAACGGGCCTATGTCCAAAGTTCCAGTATTTTCCCAATAAAAAAACTATAGACTTTCAGTGATGTGCCGACTTTGCAAATTGTTAATCATCTATTCATCTGCTATCATCGTTAAAAATCAACCAAAATAAATAAATAAATAAACCCTCCATGTCTTGAATAACAAAGGCCAAAAGGCAAACTATTTGTACTTGACTTTTGTATGTACCTAACCTAAATTTTTTGGCACATATGGAGACGCATGCTTGTATGTAGGTATACAAAAATTCTACATCATAATAATAATAATTGTGTAGGAGTATAATATGACCTTTTTCCATCAACAAGCAAATGATCTTTTTACAACTGTAACAAAAAAAAAAAATAAAAATGAAAGATTACTTAAACCCATTGGAATCAAATTGCCAATCGTTACCAACAAACTGTTCACTAAGCACACGAGAAGACTTTTAATACATCTTTATCCCTTCGAAGTTCGAAATTTTCTAGACACAATAGATTGGCATATTCCTATTCAAGTGGGTAAATCTTAGCACAAACCGTATTCTTTTCCAACAGATGTAGAATATATAATTTTTTTTTCTTCCTCCTATTATAAAGGCATATGTGCATGAAAAAGAAAAGGGCATATGTGCCAATTTTTAAAGTGTGTTTTTGTGATCAAATTTTTGCCATGAATGCCTCCGAATGAAAATAAAGTTTATATTCTTTAGTAAATATTTGGTATTTGGCACTTGCAATGAATGTGTTTGTTGTCAATCACAAAACAATTCTATTCCTCGATCACAAACCGAATCTGATTCTAAATTGTGATATCATTCTGGCCAAAGAGCCTAGTCACATTAGATGCATATATACTTATATTATATGCAACTATAACTATATATATAATGTGGCACCAATTCATTGGGAAATAGAAAGCGCCTTATAACTACTTTCCTTTTGGAGGAAATGGTTGAACTTGCTAGTACTAACTGCTATTTTA